>NC_028637.1:50187500-50225190 GCF_001406875.1 Solanum pennellii
TATATATATATATATATATTCTTTTGGTTTGTTTCCTTTTGTTGCTCTATTTTTGTTATTAAATTACTGCTTTTACTTTGTTTCTAACCATATATGCATTACTTATTGTTCTAGCTTACGGGTTGGCTTACCTATTGGTGGTTTATAGTATGTGTCATTGTGACTAGAGCAATCGGGTTGTGAAAGCAAGGGTATTAGTATAGTCGTGTTTCAACAGATCTGTTTATCTTTGATTTATTAGAAAAGAAAAAGATAATCTAAGAGGCTGTTTGGTTTTAGCTCAAAATCTGGTCAAAATAGCTTTTAATTATTTTTGGCTTAATAGCTACTCAATCCAAACACCTTATGACTGTAGGTATTGAAAACTTCCACTTAAAATTAGAAGTACAGCAATAATTACTAAAGTATAGTGAGTTCAGCTATCTTGAGACAAATTGCGATTGGTCATCAAATTCCTTATTTTCTTTCTTTTTTTTCGTTGACAGATTTAGCAATTCAACTAGTGGGACTTTTTCCCTATGAAGAGGAGTCTGCCCAACATGAGCATGATAGACAGACCAAAGACTTACGAAGAGTAACAACACATCTGAGACTGAGAATAGATTATCACCCAGTATTTACTCCATAATATCCTTGTAGCTTTTCTTCTGAAAACTGGAGCATATCCCCAACAGTGTTCACACCCAAGTCAATTTGCAAAGAAGTTCCAAGTTTTCCTCCAAGCTGTTTCCTGTGAACAAATAATGCCCCAAGACATGTTAAAAGAAAACAGTATTTAGAAGAATAAACAAGCCAAAAAGTACCATTTACATTATAGAAACCATGTGCCACATCACAGTAGAGCAGTCCAGGGAAAGGACTGAGTAAGAATATATAAAGAAAAGAATTCAATTTCAATAAAATTACGGCATAACTAAGCAACCAACATGCTATTAACTACTTTAAGAGATGGTAACAAGGTGTCAACACACAATTTCTGTGCAAACCCCTACATTTTTTTTATAGGCAAAGTTCCAAGTAATTTGCTGACGGATGAGAAAGGCACCACAGTTTGCTGAGCAGGTTTATTCATTCCACTTGCAAGTTTGGCCAGCATCTGCTCACAATATCATACTCAAGTTACTAAAACCTTCTTCAAAAATAAACCATCAAATATATAATTATGCATTTCTCATGTAAACGACATTTATATCCACCTTATTGTTGTTACAAAATAATAAATATTTCCACCTTATTATGAGCAATGCCTGCAGAACAAGTGAACTCAGTCTCTTCTAGTACTTGCAGCCGAAGTTCTGCAACAATAAAGGCTCCACAGGCTAACAACTTATCACGACGACTAGCATCACTTCTAGTGAACCAATGTCTGACATTCTCTCTGGCATCGCTACCAACCTGTGCAGGAAAGAAGTCAGCAGATATCAGCAAAAACCCGTGGGATATGGATAAATATAAAAATAAGAATATAACATGAAAAATTATACTTTTAAAAAGCCAATACAAAAAATATTGTAACATTACTTTGCAGAAGTCCATGGAATGATGCACAGATGTAGGCGTGCTCATCTCCAGTACTACCATCTCAAAACAAAATATGAGTTTATTTTATTACTTAAATACCATAAACTAATGTTGCTGTTGAATGCATTTATCAGATTGCACTAGGGTTTCGGGCCTCATGCAAGGAGGGACCAAAAAAGACGTGCTAAAAATATCCCCTTCTTGATTTTGTCTTCTAGCTGGTAGAAACGGAGGACACTTTAGAACAAGTACTACCATGCCTTAATCTCCAAAGAGCCGGAGTCAGTATATGGGTCTGGGTCCATAACCAACTCTATACCATTTGGGTTTGTTTCAGATCTATAATACCCAAATTTCAAGAGATTGGACTCCTCCAGAACATGAAATTCCCTGAATCTCACATTTATCCCAATACTAACATAAAAATCTCTAACCAAACTGAAAACATTCCCAGCAAATGCCTGACAAATTGAAGATAGAAAAATGTACACAAATAATAGAGAATGTCAAGACTCTAAAAAAAATATGGTACTATCGATATTGTCTTATCGATATTGTCTTCCACTTTGCTATTTTAAAAGAAGAAAGATAAGCTGCTCTAAATGACACCTACTTCCTCAAGACCCAAAACATGTGATTGTACTACTTCTTCACTGATAGTTTCCAGGCACTCAGGAGGATTATCTGCCAGCATTGCTTCAGCAGCTATAGTGAGATCCAAATACACTTCATCAATTGAAGCACGCTCACATCGGCCTCTTCTAGAAAGTATAGAGACAACCTGCAATTATATTATGGTATGATTATTACCAACATTATTAGCCTTAGCACAATGGTAACTTTCAGTGTCAATGAACCTCTGAGCCTGCATTCCTGTAGGCATTAAGATCAGCTTTACCACGGGCAACTGGGACTTGAACAAGATGAATCTCCGGACAAACTTGCTTTGCTTCATCACCTCGCATTGAGCTTGAGCATGTAAATATTTCAGTTCTCAGATGCTTGATGAGTATCAACTTCTCCAAGAATAACCAGTTAACTACTCATACAACTATAGGTAAACAGACTCACCGCTTCACCCCAAACTTACGAGCCTCATAACTGGCAGCGATCAGTCCCCCACCTTGCCAAGAATTGTACTGTACAACAGCAGTGGGTTGACCTCTTAGACTTGGTTGCTTCCGCTGCTCCACTACAGATTCACAGTATGACCAGTTAGCCAGACTATAAAGATGATATCATGGCACAACCAATTTGCACAGTAAAAAGATAAATACACAAGAAAGGATGGTAACATTACTATTACTAATAAAATATGGTAACATCACTATCTCATGATCATAACAGAAAGAACATTTCTTTAATAAATATACAAAAAGTACATTCTTAAACTCAAAGTGGAAGGCAAGTTTTACAAAATGGTTTTAAAACCAAGAATATTAAATGGGAGTGGATGTTGATCCAAGGATGATTTTGCAAGAAGGTGGATTCTTATACAAGGTTAGACCAAAAAAAAAAATGATAGCAAACCAGTGAAAAAATGCAAGAATCGCATAAAGGATAAAATGACATAACATCACTTGAGATGGTTTAGTCATTAGAATATCATGAGAAGATATGTCCAGATTCATTATACTTGAATAAGGAAAATCTTATAGAATAAGCTTTGTAAATACCTTCAGGTGTTATAACTTAAGTTATTAGCACAGATATTGATTTACCATCAATGCATATCATATATGGCCTAAAACTCCTATGTAAGGAGCACCTCTTGTACATTCTTACTGAATAAAGTCAGGGGCAGTGTTTTTCAGAGTGTGGCGACAAAAAGCAACAGGGCCCTGATTCTCTTTCACTCAAAAGCATGAAGCGTGAAGCGAAGCGCTTGCTTCATCGAAGATATGCCCACTTTTTTATAAAGATCAAAATGAACTTGTACAAAAACAACATATATAAGCAAATGTAAAATTCCTAACACGCTCCTCTAGTCCCGAGCTTGGTAAAGAAGGGCGTGGGAAATTCTTTTCTTCCAGTCTACTTGTGATAGAAGAAGTCACTCATGTGTCCTCACTCTAGGCTAGGTCAATTTCGCTTTATCTTGTCGGTAGGTATATTTGTCATGGTATTGGTGTATGTTGTTCCAATTGTGTTGGTGAATATAAAAAAACTAAAAAGTAGAGAGCACAACAAGCAAAATCAAATCTAAAATTCCAAAATAAAACAATATGTTATTGCATTTGAGTCGTTATTCAATTTTTTATCCATCCATAAGCTCTTGCACTTCTTCCTTCACATGTGCCCGGCAACTTGGACAAGTTCTAACCTTGGGATTACCAATTGATGAGATGATGTTTGTGACGATAAGTTTCCCTTTTTGTAATTTGTAACAAAAAGACATTTAATTGAGGTCAGTCGATCTCATTAATTTTCTATGCATATATCCAAGTCGAGTCTTACTTTTGATCTTGTGAAGCTATTTACATTCTTTAAAAGGCAAACGAAATAAAACTCAGCTACTTTAATTGAAAGAAATCCACTGATAATGGACTATTTGGAAAGATCAAAAATTCAGCTATAAGAAGAAGACTAGCTCTAAGTTGAAGCTTCTGAAACAAGAAAAATATAAAGACCCGGATTCCATGATTTTCTTTGAAATTGATATCTTTAAAACTTAAAAAACATAAAAACAATTGTCTCCTAGCACTTCACACTCCTCAGACCTCCCATGAAGCGAGCATTTACATAGGATCACTGCACTTCATACCCTTGAAGCGAGATACTTGTCGCCTCACGTCACTTCTCACTTTAAGCGATGACGAGTCCATTTTCTATAACACTAGTAAATAAGAAGTTTTTTCTAGTTTCACAAGGTATCAGAGCTATTGCAACCTTGGGAGACTCAAATAGCTTCAGCTACCAACAACCGGTGCATGCCAACATGCATTGCATGTCGACCAATGTTTTTATATTTATGTTCCTTCCAGTTTTTGGCGATGTTCCTCTCTACAGCAAGCAGTGTTTCTACTTCGAGAGACCATTCAAGCATTGCTCCACTCTTCAGCAACCTTTCATCAGGTGTAACTTCTTGACACTACTACTTTTTTCACTACCAGTGCCTTCTGTTCCACCTAGGTTTTCTTGTTTTTCATTCTACCAATTTAAGCTTTACTAACTATGTCTTGGAGATTTGCAAAACAATATCTCCTTTTGGAAATTGAGAACAGTATTTTTTGTGTCAAGTGCAAGAAACACTTACTTTTATTATGCAATTATCAACGACTTTTCATAGAAAAATAATTTCAGCACGACTTCTATTTTTGGTATTTTGTGAGATTTCGATATCAAGCTGGTTTCCCTAATTTGAATTTGAGGGGGCATGTTAGAATATAAAAAGAAGATTCATTATACCTACAACAACATACCCAGTGAAATCCCACCAGGTGGAGTTTGGGAAGAGTGGGTGCACACAGACCTTACCACTACCTCTTGGAGGTAGAGAGGTTGTTAAGAAAGACCCTCAACTCAAGTACATCAAATCCAAGTAAAAAGGAGAAAACAATGAAGAAAACATAGAAGTTAGTGAGAATTCATATAGCCAACTTCTAGTACATCTAAATTTGTATAACGCTTGCTTAAGATGAATTTTAATTGGAGGTTAGTGAGAATTCATATAGCCAAACCCAATATGTTTGGGGCTGCTGTGTAGCTATGGTTTGTTGTTATAGAGCATTGACAATAAAAACTTGTGTGCTATCGCTTGGGCTACCCTGTTTAGCATTTTAATATTTTTTGCATCTAAATACATTATATGTAAGAACACCCAAAGCTTTTTCCTTTTATGATAGCGGATGTTCGCGATCAACTTATGCGCATCTCAACTATTCCATTGAGTACCTACTCCCTTCCACAAATGTAGGTAATATGTAAATCTACCCATGAAGAATAAGTAGATGAAAGCTATTTTCTTTATTCAATAAAAGAATTTCAGAAAGAAAAAATCTTCTGATCTGCCTAAGTCACCTTGCGTTGAAATTAAACTAGAGACCTCACAATTTTCCTCCCACTTCAGAAGCCACGCCCTTGGTGCAAGAACATCCAATTCCTTAAACCAACAAATATCAGCAGTTTCTTACCAACTATAAAAGAGCTATGGAAAAAGTAACCTGGCTAACAAATAACAATACTTTAAAGGAACATCCTCTAGAAAGCATTGGCTCCAGCAATGGAGGCACAGTTTTAGGTACAGCCTACAGCGTTCGGCTTTGGCTCAAACTCAATATTTATGTTTTAATTAAAAAACTCATTTGATACTATAAGTAATCTAACAACAACATGCCCAATGTAGTACCACAAAATGGGGTCTCGGGAGGTTAAAGTGTATGCAAACCTGACTTGTTTCTAATAAGTCCTCAACTTAAGATAAAAACAGTCTAGAAAACAAAACGCAATGAAAGTGAAGAAAGCAAGTAGTAGCAGAACAATACTATAACGAAAATGAAGAAAACAAGTAGTAGCAGAACAATACTATAACGAAAATGAAGAAAACAAGAGTAGACAGCAAGTCAATACCTACTACAATGGTCAAGAACCCATGAATGAAAAATCTTACAATTGAAAGTCACTTCATTCATTGTACAACAAATCCTAAAGGAATGGATATTTTTCAAAAGAGAAATGAAAAGGATTATAGTCTGCATATGCCCTAACAGGAATACACAAATTAATATAAATCCCAAAATTTTGGAGAAAAAATAGAACCTTGAACGTAGAAGCAATCCATATCGACGTGAGCAATAACTCTACAATCCGATAACTCAGGTCTTGCCACCGGCATATCTCACTCTCTCGCGGCTCCTCAATCGTCTTCCCACCAATTTCCTTTCAATTCTTATACTAAAAAATTTCCCACCAATAATAGGGTTAAATAATAAATGACTGCTTTATTTTAAAATGATAGATTAAATTTTTAAATAGTTTTAAATATAAACATGTGATACAGGGAAAAATTATTTTTTGTTATAAATATATTTGTGTTATAGTGAATGTCTAATTATGTGGAGTTGTTGTAGGATATGGTTAGGAATTCTATTTGGGACCAAGTAAGGTTTTCCCTATAAATAAAGGGTTTCCTTTATTGTAAATAAGATTTGTGAATGATTTATGAATCATGAATATACTTCAAGAGAAATAAGAAGTCTTTTCTCTTTTCCCTACTTTCTTCTTGTTCTAAATTTATATAATTTCATAACACGTTATCAGCACGATTGTTCTATTTTTAAAGAATTATGAAGAAGACGGGAAAAGTGCAAAAGAGAAAGTTCTTATATCTTCAAGGTATGATTTATCTTTATGTTATAATTATTTATATAACAGATCTGGAGGTACCATCTAAAGTAAGAATTTAAAGAGACTTGTTGACTTTTTATACGTTTAATTTTAATCGATTGGGAAGAGAATTTCTTAATTTATTTTAATAATTGAATAAGCACAGTTTAGTGAAAGGTTGTTTTCAATCTTTATATGAGGTATGTGATCTCAATTCTGTGTTGATTATAAGAATTCAATAATTTCAATTTTGTGTGTAATTACAATGTACGATCATATTAATGGTCATCAAAAGTGGTAAAATTACAATTATTCTGAAGGCTTGAGGTTGAGCCTCATTGTGGGTAAGACGATAGATATAAGTTTTATCGCACCAAAAGAATAAGACGATAGATTTATGTCTAATCGCACAAAGAGGGTAAGACATTAGGTTAAAGTCCTGATGCACCATGATGATAAGATATTGGGTGCAAGACCCGTCGATTTATGACCTAAGACACTTTTATATGGACAAGACATTGAATTTAAGTCTTAATGCATCATATTGATGATATAATAATGACTAAAGAAAAACTAATGTGTTTTAGATGAAGAGTCATGAAATTTACTGAATTTACTCCATCACAAAAGTGAATGTAATATTAGGGCCCGTTTGGATGGGCTTAATAAAAGCAGCTTTAAAAAAGTACTTTTGAAAGTGCTGAAACTTATTTTTAAAATAAGCAGTTATGTGTTTGGATAAAAGTGCTGAAGTTGCTATGCCAAACGTGAAAAGGGAAAAATGGAAGAAAGAGATGTTAGGAATATGTTGTAATTTGGAGATTGTATAAAAATATTAAGGGCAAAAAGATAAAAATGTGGTCAACTAAAACAGCTTATAAGCTAAAAAAAAAGCACCCCTACCCCAGCTTTTAACTTTTGGCTTAAAATAAGTTTTTTTAACTCAAAATAAGCCAAACAGCTAAATAAGTCAAAAATCAGCTTTTAAGTCAGTTTGACCAGCTTTTAAGCTGAGCCAAACAGGCTCTTAGTGCATAATATGTCTGAAAGAAGACAAGTGATTGAATAATGCACATAAATATGGAATGAGGTACTAAAGCGATCATAATTTGATAAGCTCACGTGTTTGTGTTCCATTCATGAAGAATAAGAACTTTTGATAAATGCTAAAATATGGATCCATTCTCTAAAGGGAATGAGGTGTAAGCCACCATGCTAGGCATGTGAAAGATTACGATCTTTAATTAATGATGTGGTATCACCAAGAATGTCTCTAAGAAGACATGTATTATAGAAAAGTTTCATATTTTAATTTCAAGCGTGTATTGGATAAGAATTTATGCAATTGAGGCACATTCTCTGGTAAATAAGAAATTTACTACTTCATATACTTTCTTAGTTTGACACGATTGTCTGGGACATCGTTAGTCTATAATGTTTAGACGAATTATGAAAAATTAAAATGGACTTTCATGGAAGAAAGTAAAAATTCTTTTAAATGGTGAATTTTCTTGTACTACTTGTTAGCAAGGCAAGCTAATTGTGAGGCCATCATAAACGAAAGTTGAGATTGAATTCTCTGCGTTCTAGGAACGAATATAAATATTTGTGGTCCTAGTCATCCACCTAGTGGATTGTTTAGACATTTATGGTCCTAATAAATGTTTCTTCTATATGATCTCGTGTGTGCCTATTATTATCTCGCAACTTGATGTTTGCAAAAATATTGGCATAAATAATATGTTATATGCACAATTTTCTTCAGATTAGTTCATTCAATGATGGGATCATGACTCACCTAAAGGGTGAAGTAATTGAGAAGAAATAAATCTGAAAATTACTCTTGGAGTATAAAATTGAAATTTAGTCATAAATAGTAAATCAAAAATTTACTAAAGCAAAAGGCATATGACGTAGTAAACTTGGAGTTTACGAGTACTAATAATTTTATTAGTTGGCATGAATAATTTGGTCATCCCAAAGATATGCATACTGAGTAATGGACATACATTGAAAAACTAGAAAATTCTTCAAGAATTCTTTTGTTGTTTGTTCTCATGACAAGTTGGATCAACTAATGTTGAGATTAAATCTCTAAATTCTGAAAAGTATAAAAGGTGAATATGGGTCCGTTCATCTATCATGTGACATGATAAAATGATGCATTTATAAGATAATCACATGTGCATTTGTTGTCAACCAGTAGTTTGACATTCGCAAAATTGTTTGTGCAAAAATAATTGAGTTAAGAGTACAATTTCAGAATATGTAATCAAGACAATTTATCTTGATAATATTGATAAATACTCAGATAATGTGACACTAAATGTCTCAAATAGTGAAATCATTGTTTATGAAAATAAAGTTTCATATGTTGATATGAAATATGATATTACATACAAACATAATTGTATGAATCAAACTAATAAGTTATGATCAATTTTTCTGTTAATTGGTTTATGGTCAGGGTCCAAATAGTTTTCATCTGATAATTTTGATGTGCAATATATGATTAATGAATATACTATGATGCACAAAGATAGATTCTCCAAAAGATTGAGATATATGTTAGTTTGTCTAACATAAGGGGGAGACTAGAAGCAACAGAAGAGTTGTAAATACTCATATTGAATGTCCCTCAAGGATAAAGTCTATGATAGACTAATCAATTCTAAATAAAATAATCCTTGAAAAAGGGGGAGGATCAAAGAATCAAAATGATCATAATAAGAAGATAATGTGCTCTTGGAGAGCCTACGACATAACACTTTATGAAACCTCATGAGAGGGGTAGCTACCTAAAATAATGAAGTGATGAGATCTCAATAAGTTTTGTAGTGTTGTGAATCGATACAAAATGGTATATCGTTGACGATATCTTTGATACAATAGCGCGCAATATTGTAAAAGATTATGAGAATATGAATTCTACATCTATTAAAGCATGCTTGTATAGAAATAATTATCAAGTGAAAAGTTGAATGATGCATCTTGGTAAGCGTAAAGTTTATTTGACTTGCAATCTAGGCACTAAAAGATGTCATACATCTAATATTGAATGTTGTTACTTGACAAAATTGATATGAAAATATCCAATGGGTTCAAAATTAAAGCATATACAAGTTTTTGGAAAACTTGTTTATCATCCTCATAAGGATTAAATGATTCAAAATGCATAGAGCATATACAAGTATTATTATGCAAGTTGATAACTAGAATTGAAACTCTTGAAGAGTTTTCAAAAGGCAATAGATTATTTGCTTAAAGAAGTTAAAGTAAGGAACTTGCAGAAATATTTGATCTTGAAGGAAAGATTCATAAAACTAGATAGAAGAAAACATATTTCGTCAAGATTTTTCTACTCATGAGCTCCCAAGAATGGTGATATCAACATGCAAGAGGTCTGTTCAAGTAATATTATTGTTGAGTTATTCACCAAGTCTCTACCAACTACAACTTTCAAGAAGATGGTGCACAAGCTTGGAAACGAAGATTCTAGTCTCTGAATTGATGTTGTCACTAGGGGGAGTTAAAACACGATGTACTCTTTTTTCCTCACAAGGTTTTGTCCCACTGGGTTTTCCTTGTAAGGTTTTTAATGAGGCATCCATAATGCGTATTATTAGATATGTGTACTCTTTTTCCTTCACTAGATTTTTTTCCCACTGGGTTTTATCTAGTAAGGTTTTAACGAGGCACATAATCTACCGACAGTCAAGGGGGAGTGTTATAAACATATTTGTGTTATAGTGAATGTCTAATTATGTGGAGTCCTTGTGGGATATGGTTAGGAATCCTACTTGGGACCAAGTAAGGTTTTCCCTATAAATAAAGGGTTTTCCTTCATTGTAAATAAGATTTGTGAAAGATCTATGAATCATGAATATACTTCAAGAGAAATAAGAAGTCTTTTCTCTTCTCCCTACTTTCTTCTTGTTCTAAATTTATATAATTTCATAACATTTTTGATTATCTCTCACATTTATAGTAAAAACTAGATGAGACGGGCCAAACATTTTAAATTTTAAAAATATCATATTTTAATTTGTATAAATATGATAATTTTGTGATAAAATTTTATGATTTGACTCATTTTTAAAAAAATTGTGTCAAACTATGATACTTCTTCTATTTTATATTAAGTGAATTCGTGAGGCAATGATATGTATTAAGATGAACATTTAAGGACATAATTTAAATCATATTTTTCATAATTGCCTTTTGTGAAATCATATATATAACTTTGTAAGTAGTGCAATTTGTCTCATATAAAACTTCTTAGACGAGAGCGCCAATAAGAATAAAAACTTAAATTTTTATATTGAACTTTGAACAATTTAATTATTTCAAACATGAAAAGAGCGAATATTTTACATAATGTAAAATGGAGGGAGAAGTCAACTTGGTGGATCGTCAAAAGTCCTGATGAGTCGGCAAATGTTTGCCCTGCCACAAAATCCAAATGAAGTATAGCATAAATATCAGCAACATACCTTAATTTAATTTAGATCATATTATTCTTCTAAATTATTTTAAAATGAAATAGATACACCCTAAGTGTTGATGTTGCATAGAGAGTGTTCACTGTCTTTTGAAAGCAAGTGATGACAAAAAAAAGGGGCACATGTCTTTTTTTAATTCGTCTATTTACTATTAGCTAGTATACATAATTATTGATATTAAAACTCATATATATTCAATTATTTTTATATTTTTCATCGTAAAATAATTTAATTTCCCTCTTCAGTTTAATTTCTTTTTAATCTTTTCATTTTTAATTATGGGATCTAATCTAGAATAGTGTGTGACTATCTATCTTAAGATAATATTCTTTTAGAGAAGATTTGACGGTATGATTTATATAAATTAGTCAAGCCAAATGAATTTGCTAATTTATAAAAATTGATGAATATAAATTATACTTAAAGTACATTCAAATTCCAAAAAAAAAAAATTCGTAAAAGATATGATTAAAAACAACTCCAATCATAACTTAAAAATTTAAATAAAATAAATAGTACGATTATTTAAATTCCATAACTAAATGCCTTTAATAAATATCATATGCATTGCTCTTTTAAAATTGAATAAGAAAAATGGGCAAATTAGAAGTAGAAAATTATTGTCAGCTACAACCCACAATCATAATGAGAAATTGGCCCCATTTATTTTATTAACTATAAAGTTGTGTTAAAGGGTTAAATAGTCAGCACAATTGAGAGATTAATAAAGTATGCAAGAAAAGCGATTCATTTCTACTTATCAAAATCCCAGACCTAACTTAAAAGACTAAGATTAATAAAGTATACAAGAAAAGCGACTCATTTCTACCTATCAAAATTCCAGACCTTAAAAGACTAAAATGCCACATACAAATTAACAAATGACTCTAAGCATACATGTTGATAAAAACATTAAACTCATGCTTCTATACTGGTAGAAAAAATAATGATAATATTTAAAATAATAATAATCTTAACTATTAAATTGACTAAATTAATTTAAAATGGGAAAATAATAGTAATAAAAATTACAAATACAAAAGGAAAAATTTTAACACGTAAGTTTATTTTTTAGAACATAAAAGTGACCAATCAACCCAACTTTTTTTGTGGAAAATATTTTTAACAATCATTCCACAACCTATTTGTTTATAGCAAACAACTAAAAAATGAAAAAAAAATGAAAAACACCTAATACTATTTTTTTAAAAAAAATATGACAAAGTTTAATGTAAACTTCAATTTTGTTTTAGCTTACAAGCTGACATGAACACTATGAATATACTAGTTAAATTGCTTACAAACTGAGTAATGAACTTGAACACCATAATTATCCTCCTTATTAGATATAGATAATTTCATAATTTTGATATGAACTTAATCTTATTTCAGCTAATACCAACGCGAAAGTTTAACAAAATTGCCTTCACTACATAAATGTAGTCATAAAATCACTTTAGTAGTGGACAATAAATGCTCTATCACCGCCTATATGAAGCGTCGTTGGTTACGTTGTCCCACATCGATATTCAAAAGGAAAACAGTCCTTTAAAACTAAAAGGAAAATGAATAGTTTACTTTCAGAGTGTGCGGAGTTGAGAATTGAACACAATTTAAATTCAAATCCTAAACCGCTTCTGTAATCAGAAGATTTACATAAAGGGGGTGGTTTGCCTGGTGTTTTTTCTCATTTGTGCCAAACAAAAGAAACACCGATTCTCACTTTGCTCCTCGCTTGCCAACACTCCTATTTTATTTTTATTTTTTTTGATATTACTCAATTTATGTTCAAATACATATTCTTCGTTTCTACTTATATGTCATCGTAATAAATTAATGAACTGACATGTATATATTAATCATATATATGTTGGTCAAATTCATACTTTCAAGATTAATACACCCTTCATCTATTTTTTTATGTCATGTTGCGTTTTTCGAAAGTCAACTTGACTCATTTATAAAGTTAAATTAGATTATATTAATTTGATATTTTAAGCAAAAAAATTAAATATACAAAAAATATATGAAAAGTACTAAAAATTGCAATTTTTTGCATATCAATATATGATGAAAAAATATATCGTAGTCAAAATTCTTATAGTTTGACTCTAAAAAAAACCTTGACAATTAAAAGTGAATGAAGAAGTAACTCTCAAGGACAAAATAAATAGAATAGTGTTATTTATGTATTGATTTTATGAAATAAACAAATATTAAGAAATATATATTTTTATTAAGAATGACATGTTAATAGACAGAAAGTTGACAATATGCAAATGGAAACAATACTTGTTTAATAGTGTATTTGACTTTTTTTCCTTCTATATTACTGAATTCATATTTAAATACATACTTAATTACCAAAGCTGTAAAATAATGACATTTTTTAATATTTACATGACACTCATTTATTTTTTTCGTTAAATATTTATATCAAATCAGTACACTTATCATGGAGAAACACTAAAACAATTTTTAAATGACTTTAATAGCAACTTATTAACAATATTAGGTTAATTACCACTAAATATGTCTTTTTAGAGGCAATTGACATTTTTTTATTGTAATTCTCTCTAAAATCTATTGGATTTAATTATCATGAACTAATGCCGATAAGATATTAGTACTCTTTTTTATTATTCATACTTATTATCACTAAAAAATATTTTTATTATAATGAAATATGATTTATTGAAGTAAAATATTCATTAATTAATCATATGATAAAGTAAAAGAAAAACTCAAATACTATCATATATGTATTCTACTATATTAGAAGCATGAGTTGAGCAGCTGGTATCCACATGTTTGCTTGTTGTCATTAAAATTTATGTCAAGGGCCCATTATAACTTTTCCCTACATCTATACATATATGTTTCTTTTATCCCCCATTTGAAAAGTCACGTAACACCTATCTTCATCACATTGTTGTCTCATCTATTGAACTGACAACAAAAGGTTTTGTCCTCCGTTTCTTTTTGCCATCTTATTCAATGATGGCTGCAATTTTTTGTCAAACTATTCTTAAACTATGACCCAAACTTAAAAATACATTCTTGTATTACTATAACAGACAAAAAAAAACATCTCTTAACTAATTAAAAGGTTGATATAGACCAAAAAGAAAAATATCACAATGCACTTGTTATAATTGCGGAAAGATAGGACATTTAGCTAGAGATTGTAAATCACCCAAAGACCCAAAAAGAAAACAGATTGCAGAAATAATAATAGATAATGATAAATATATGCAAATAGAATATATAGACTATGAATTAAGTGAAAACGATAGTATATATGAAATAACGGATATAGAAACTGAAAATGAAGAAGAAAATATTAATCTAGATAATGATGAAATAGATGAAGAAATATAATGTGTGAAGATGATATAAAAATAATATCTAAAGAAGATTATCAAAATGAAGAATTATCAGAACAAAAAATTATATTTGATAATACAATTTTTGAACAAATAAAAGGAAAAGAATTAGACTTAAGTGTTGAAAAAATACTTGAAGTACCTATAATAAGAAATTGGTTTAAAAGACAAAAAGATGAATACTATGTAGTTAGCCAGAAAGAACACATCATAGATTGTAAATATACAAGAGGAAAAGCACAAATACCTATACTGAATAAGAGGATAATTAATAAAGAAATACAAGATATAAAAGCTAAAACACCCATAAAATACGTACACTTAGGAGGAACAGAAATATTGATAAAAGCTTGTTTTAGAGAAGGAATAGATACACCTATTGAAATATACTTGGCAGATGATAGAATTATACATCCTATAGAAAAAAGCGTAATTAGTGCAGTAAAAGGAAATCTAATATATCAAAAATTTAAATTTATAACAAGTGCCAATTATTCAGTAGCATTAACAGATAAAAATATAGATAAATCATTAGTATTATATTGAAGATGTCTGGAATAGAGTTAGCACCAGGAAGTAAAATATTTACAACAAGATGTAAAAACTTATATATATTTACGACAAAACACAAAGTAACAGCGAGAAATAAAATTGATAAAATAAAAGTAGAAAATCCCTTTGAAAAAATAATTACTGTAATAGACAATAATGACTATAGCTATAAGGAAATTGACATAGAAGAAGACTTAGAAATTGTAAAAGAAAGACTAAGCACTTCAAGCGTACCAAATACATTAACAAGAACCACCTCATCAAGAATGAGCACATCTAGAAGAAACCATGAAATTCCACAAAAATTATTAGAAGAAATAACACCATACCATTATTTTATAACAGGATTAATAGACCAAAGAATATATAAAATTTTAATAAATACAGGACAAGAAGAAAATTACATAATAAGAGAATTAGTGTTAGAAACAGAAATTATAAAAACAAACAATTATGCCCCGGACTACCTAGTGAGATAGTAAATACAAATGAAGAGGTAACAGAAAAAGAAATAATTATAGGAGGAATACCGTTAATAATGCCATTTAAAATTTATCAAGGAAACCAGAACATTACACTAGGAATAAAATGGTTAGAAAAAGTTAAACCATACAATATAGAAAATGAACAACTAACAATAACTTGTCAAAATAAGAAAATAATCATTAAAAGGACGAAATGAATAATCAAAATATATATACTTGCAAAAATTATTGTAGAAGGATACCACAACAGATACTATACTCCTATGATAGATACAGGAGCAGAAGCAAATATATGTAAATATAATTGTTTACCAGAAGATAAATGGGAAAAATTAAAAACACCTATGGTAGTAACAGGATTTAATAATGAAGGAAGTATGATTACATATAAAGCAAAAATATAAAAATACAAATATGGGATAAAATACTAACAATAGAAGAAATGTATAATTTTGAGTTTACAACGAAAGATATGTTATTAGGAATGCCATTTCTAGATAAATTTTACCCACATATAATAACAAAAACACATTGGTGGTTTACTACACCATGCGGAAACAAAATAGGAGCAAAAGGAGTAAATAATAAACAACGCAAACCTATAGAATGGATAAAAGGAAGTGAAAAAATAAATCAAGAAATGGAAAATATAAATAAAAAACAAATAACACAATTAGAAATTATAATAATTACAATAGACAAAGTGAAAATAATTAACGAACAACTAGAATTACTATATAATGAAAATCCATTACAAGGATGGGAAAAGCATAAAACAAAAATAAAAATTGAATTAATAGATGAAAATAGTATAATAACACAGAAACCATTAAAATATAATTTTGATGATTTGAAAGAATTCAAAATACACATAGATGAACTATTGAAAAATAATTATATACAAGAAAGTAATAGTAAACATACAAGTCCTGCATTCATAGTTAATAAACATAGTGAACAAAAAAGAGGAAAAAGTAGAATGGTTATAGATTATCGTAATCTAAATGCAAAACTAAAACATACAATTACCCAATACCAAATAAAATACTAAAAATAAGACAAATACAATGATATAACTATTTTAGTAAATTTGACTGTAAATCAGGACTTTATCACCTAAAACTAGAAGAAGAATCTAAACAGCTAACAACATTCACAGTACCACAAGGTTTCTATGAATGGAATGTTTTACCGTTTGGATATAAAAATGCACCAGGTAGATATCAACATTTTATGGATAACTATTTTAACCAATTAGAAAATTGTATTGTCTATATAGATGATATATTATTATATTCTAAAACACAAGATGAACATATTAGATTATTAGAAAAATTTATACATATAATTAAACATTCAGGTATAAGTTTAAGTAAAAAGAAAGCAGAAGTTATGAAACCATAGATAGAATTTCTAGGAATACAAATAGATAGAAATGGAATAAAAATGCAAAACCACATAGTACAAAAAATAATCACCGTTGATGAAAATATAGATACAAAAAAGAAATTACAATCCTTTCTAGGATTAGTAAACCAAGTAAGAGAATATATACCGAAATTAGCAGAACATTTAAAACCATTACATAAAAAACTTAAAAAAGATGTTGAATATCATTTCGACAATAAGGATAAAGAACATATAAGACATATTAAGAGTTTATGTAAAAAATTACCAAAACTATATTTTCCTGATGAAAATAGATCATTTACTTATATTGTTGAAACAGATTCAAGTAATCATAGTTATGGAGGAGTTTTAAAATACAAATATGAAAAAGAAAAAATAGAACACCATTGCAGATATTATTCAGGATCTTATGCAGAAGCACAAATGAAATGGGAAATAAATAGAAAAGAATTATTCGCATTATAGATATGTTTATTAGCATTTGAACCATATATTGTTATAACAAATTTATTGTGAGAACAGATAATACACAAGTAAAATGGTGGATAACTAAAAAGGTAACAGACTCAGTTACAACAAAAGAAATAAGGAGATTAGTATTAAATATATTAAACTTTACATTTACAATTGAAGTGATAAAAACTGACAAGAATATTATTGCAGATTATCTCTCACGAGGAAACTAGTCCAAATATACAAGAAAAAATACTAACTGCTATAACTACACTTTGCCAAAAAGTGGAAAGTCTTGACAGTGAAGTGCAACTATTGAAGAAAGCATCTAATAGTCAGCATCATGACTCTAAATATGCGGAGCTACGTCGTCTGGCAGACGATAAAAGGCCAGAACTAAAAGGTGACGTTGAGAAACACCTAAAAACTCAAAATACTAACAAATTATCAACTGCAGGTACAAATGAAGCAAGCACAAGTAAAGGAAAAAGATATCAATTTAAACAGCCTATTTGAAAAACCATTCATTCCCAGAAAACAAATTATAGATATAACACCAAATCCACAAACTTCTACCTATGCAGAAAGCCTAAACAGAGAAAAGAAGATATATAACCATATTACCCAATCATATATCGAAAACATATATACAATCCAAACTTTTTTAAACCTCAAGCCAAGATCTACTACCACTACAGAAAAAACACAGGATTATGTAACCCAGCATTTGCAAGGCTACAACAAACTNTTTGTTACAGTTATGGACTACTTAGTATGGTATATACATACGATGGTACAGAAATAAGTGGAATCCGTGAGATCCACAAAGCCTTTTTAACATACAAAAGAATTACAAAAGGCAACCTATTTTTTATAAAATTTTATACAGCACCAGCAGAAATACTTTTTGACGAAATAAAACCAACTATCCAAGTTGTCAAAATGGGATTGACACGGGAAATGATAATACCAGAGGATATATCGGCACAGCCAAAAATACCTAAAGTTGAGATACCTAATTTTTATGCAAATAAAAGGTCAATTGGGCTATCAACTATAATCCAAGAACTAGCTACAAATTATCTACAAGGAATTGCTATTTGGAGTTATTATTCCAGAGACCATTTAATGATATATGCAAATTCCAAAGAAGTTAGAACAGCAGATATGACAGAAGTACAGAGATGGATATTATCTTTGTTAAAGCTATAATTACCGCCAACAACTAGAGCTTTAAAGCAAGGATTTATTTCGAAAGAATTATTAACCAGATATTGCAAACTGATTGGACATAAGTATCAGGAACATATAAGTTCAAAATGCAATGGAGAAGATAACTATGTCCCAGACGTACAGCTGGAATGAACTAAGTAGAAGAAGATAAAAAAAAAATATATATATATAGATATAAAGAGATATGCACAAATTAGTCAATTTGTATAGTTTTACTTTTGAGTCATGTAAATTGTCGGCCAAGAAGGCCATAAAAAAAAAGTGTGTCCTATTCATGAATAGTAGAGGACAAAAAGTCACATTCATGAATAGTAGGAATCAAGTTACTGTGTAAATAGTAAATGTTAATAACTGTGTAAATAGTAAATGTCAAGTTACTGTGTAAATAGTAAAAGTTAGTAACTGTGTAAATAGTAAAGGCCAATCGTCTTTTAGTAAGGATGAAAGGTCATTAGGAACTTGTATATAAGTGGCATTTGCCTTTGTAAATAAATCATCAATTACTAACCATCCATACATCTCTCTTTTCTTACAATTCTGCAATATAGTCGATCCCCCCCCCCCCCCNATTGGTATCAGAGCTAAGTTAAAAATAAGCTAAGATAAGAGAATATCTATGGAAAACAAATCAACTATGACGGATGATCTACAAGAACAGGTATACTCATTTATGCTTATGAATAGCTAAACTGCTTTATTCGTTATAATCTCTTGATTAATTATAAATATTCATCATGCTATAATACTGTTATGATAATCATCTTTAGAAGGTTTGCTATGGAAATATTCTGAGAGTAGGTAAATCCAGACTATGCCATCCTAAAGTGAAAACCGATAGGCAAGAAGGCCGTTTAGGGGAGTACACAGAGTTGAGGCGCTGTTAGGGTAACTGATTGAAGAAGAAAACCATAGTAGTGACTAG
Source organism: Solanum pennellii (assembly GCF_001406875.1). Lineage (NCBI taxonomy): Eukaryota > Viridiplantae > Streptophyta > Magnoliopsida > Solanales > Solanaceae > Solanum > Solanum pennellii. The sequence continues at coordinate 50,207,290 of NC_028637.1, forward strand.
AACAGATGATTAAAATAACTTTAGTATAATATGATGAATAAGTATAATCAACTAAGAGGTTAGAGGGAATAAACTTTAAAAAGCAAAGCATATGATAAAAATGAATACCTATTTGTTAAATGATGATGTTAATTACAAGATAATAGTACTCTATTTATTAAAAGACCTTGATTCTGACATAAAGAGAATAATTTATGAAAAATTATTAATATTAGAAATAATAGAAGAAACAACTCAAAGTTGGGCAGAATTAATCATACCAGATGACATAGATCTATATGATGAAATAGACTTAGAATTATAAAAGTATGATTGAACCAAAAAGGTTTGAAATTTGGCAAAAAAGAAGTAATAATATTTATAAGATAAAATTTATTAAAGATCCAAGCAAATTAAGTAAACTTTTTAAAATTTTGTACAGAAAAATATAAATGGATAAAGAAATAGAACATAGACAAAGACTAATAGAAAAAATAACTGAATTAGAGCAAGAGTTAGAACATAGAAAAAATAGACTTGAACAAAATATGTTAGCAGGAGTATGCAAAAAATCAATATTAGCACAAAGAAAAGTTATATTTATGTTGGAAATACAAATAGATTGCCTTGAATGTAGGTTACAACATAATATAATTTACAAGTTATAATGAATAAAGAAGAATTTGCAGTAGACGAAAAGACATATGAAAACCAAGATGGATTAACAATAAAAATAATATTTTCAAATCTAGGAAGAAGATATAAAAAAATAGGAAATAACTTATATTTAATGTTAGAAAAAGAAACAGCAAAATTAGAAGATAGTTTGGCAGTTATGGTAAGAATAGCAAAAGAAAATGAAGAAATAGATAAATCAAGAGAGATTGAAAAAATAAAAATACAAGCAAAGCAAGAAGTACAACATTTAGAAGAAATAAAAAATACAAGAATAAGTGAATTAGAACAAGAATTAGCTAATTTAAAATTATTATATGACATTAAACAAAGGGAAAAACAAAAAGAAAAAGATAAAGAATTCGAATTAACTAATGAAATAAATGAAATGAAACAAAAATTAAAGGAAAACCTTGAAGTAAATGAAATAGATGAAATAAATGATTCAGATACAACAAACGATCAAAAATCAGAAATAAGTGATATAAGTGAAACATACACAGAAATTCTAGAACAAATAAATAAGCCGAAAAAATTAGAAATAAATACAAGAGATATGAATCGGCCCAGTACATCAAGAGTTAAAACTCCAGACAATAGTCCCAAAAATAGTCCCAGAAGTAGTCCTAAATGAACAGCACCAACTTACTATACAGAAAATTATGAACAATCAGATAGAACAAATGCAATATGGAATAGTAGATTAAACAAAAAATGGACACCTAAACCAATAACTGAACGATATAATTTCTTAGATCTAGATTGTGTTACAGATATAAATAAGCAATATTACTATGGATAGGAACTATATCTAAACAACTAATTGATAACAAAATAACAGCAAAAGAAACGCCGAAATATATAGAAAGAACATTTGTTGAAACAACAAAATTATGGATAGAAAATTTACCCCCAGAAAGTCTAGAAACACTTAGAAGTGATAAGAAAATGGATGGATCTCCATCAACAACAAATATAGATATACTAGATAAATATGAACTAGCAATAAGAAATGAATTTGGAGGTATGACCACAGAAATAAAAGAACAAAATAGAGAAAAAATAATAAATAGACAACTTATGACAAAATTAGCTATATGTAAAATGTGTTATATAGAAGAATACACATGTGCATTCAAAGAATATTATTACAAAGCAAGATATGATATAAATGAAGCAAAAGAAATAAGACAACAATATTTTACAAAATTACCAGAACCATTTAGTACAAAAATAATTAAAGATTGGAATGATGAAGGATTAACAGATACTTTAGGATCTAGAATAAAATTTTTACACCAATGGTTTATACAACTATGTGAAAAACAAAAACAAAAAATAAAAATGGAAAAAGTACTAATTAAAAATTTAACTTGTTGCAAAAATAAAACAGCACCACAATTTGGTTGTACAAATAAATATTATAAAAATCAAAGACCTAAGAAATATAAAAATTATAGAAAAACTAAAACTAGATATAAATATTCATCCTTTTGTTTAGTTTCTGTCAAAAACTAATGATATGCCCCAAAATCACGTCTCTTTCTCCTTTAATTTCTCAATCTATATCCCTCTCACTCAATCATCAGTTTCCTGCTCAAATAAATAGTGCATAGAGCTTAATTGTTCTTTCTTTCTCTTCCATTTTTCTTTAAAAGCTACCAGAAATTTTAATCAACACAAGTGGTAATAATTTATAATGGAAAAATTAGTGAATTTTTGATTATTTTGTGTAGTATCTATACTTCCAATCTCTTTGGATCATTTTATCTAAGTGGTAAGGAAATTTTCTCAATATTTTAGGGGATTTTTGTATTGTATGGTGTTATCTGTAGTTTCCTTTAAAAAAAGATACCTCTTTCACAAGATGAAGAAGATGAAGAGGATATAAATTAATTAATCATACTCGTCAATTATATTAAACAATTAAAACACTATTGGATAGAGAAAGATTATGAACTTGACTTTTGCCTTTGATTTGTGAAGCACTACTACATATACGGTAGAAGACAAATCGTGTCAAAACTATAGATCTTCAATTGGTAAGAGAAAGATCATGAGCTATAGTATATGGTTTTTCTGCCCAAAAGCTCTACGCTTTTCGAAATGATAGTGAAGTTCTGCTGAAGGTTAAAGGCAATAAGATATGATAGCAATAGAAGTATTTGGGGTGGGGTGGTCGTCAGGGCTGGGGCAGTCACTTCTTTAGCTGTTAGTTTTTGACAGAAACTAAACTGAAGGATGATTGTTGCAACTTTTGAATTAGCTAAGGGATGTTTTTGTTTATTTTAGTAATACAAGGATGTACTTTAGATTCAGCTCTTGTTCAGGCTTCCAACAAATTAAACGAACCAACTATTTTGGTTGGTAGTTTGTGAGTACTTAAATTTATGCATGAAGCTAGAGGACTATTGAAGATAATACAACATAAATCCAAACAGGAAATACCATGTTATGTTGATCTTATTGCATGCCTTAAAACTAAAACAATACAACACTGAATCCACGGATGATATTGTCATAAGAATAAATAAGTTTTGGAACTGCATGGTGGCCATTTTGTGTAGCGAGATCTTCAATCTTGATGGGATCAATAATGGAAGAATGCCAGTTTTGTTGACTAGCAAAAATTTTAGGCATAAGAGACTTGCCCAAATGAACAATGTAAGTAGTATTAGGAGATAATAGATGTTACCCTTTTGTTTAGGAGTTTGCTATTAGATTTCAACCATATGATGATATATGTAGTTAGTCATCTTTACTATTTAGGACTTTAATAGTTTCAGGTTTCTGTGAATATTGTACTTTATCATTTTTGTATAGGCTCTATCTAAAGATAAGGTTGTACGTGAATAAAAGCATCTTATCTCAAACTTGTATATGGTATCTAGAGCTTTTCTTCTCCTCATAGAGTTCTAAGTTCCTTATTACTTACCCACCACCAATGGCACCCTTAGTTACCAATTCTGATGCAACTAACACTACCACCATTGTTCAATTCAACTCGGTTACCCAGCTTCCGATTAAACTTGTTGGCAGCCATAACTTCTCCCTATGGAAGGCCCAAGTGTTCATGCTCATGAGAGGACACAATTTGTATGGTCATCTCAATGGTACTATCCCTGCTTCTGCCGAGACTACAACCACCACCAACATGACAATTTCCAACCATAATTATGTAAATTGGTTTTGTCAGGACCAATTAAATACAAAATGCGATTTTAGCATAAGTAGATCCCACTTTTGCTGCTATTGTAGCCGCTCCAACCATAACCAAAGCAGCCTAGGATTCCCTCCATAAGGCTTATGCCAATAATTCACAAACTCGCATATTCAGCTTGCGAGATAGCCTCGCTCGTCTCACAAAAGAGAGAACCTGTAATAGACTATCTCAAACAAGTTCAATCTCTATGTGATTAGATTGCGACTACTGGAGATTCTGTCACCAATGTTGAACTCATTGTCAAGATTCTCACTGGTCTTGGACTAGAATACCGCAAAATCTCTGCAGAAATTCGAGCATGTGACACCCCAATTTCATATGCTGAACTGTTTGAAAAACTTAGCGATCACGAGATTTTTCTCAAACACAATACTCTGCCTCAATACACTCTAATTACTGTTATTGTTGCTCAGAAGTCCAGCTCTAAAACTCAAACCAACGCCATCAACAATAATAGGCATTCAAAATAACTACTAGCAACATTCTCAGTCAAGGCGCAATCGTCGCATTAATTCGCAAGAAGTCTCCTTAGTGTGTCCCTTATCTGATGGACCTAGACACTCTGTGCGCTTTTGTCTCTCTCAGTCTCATAATCATTTTCAGGAACAAGCCAACTTTGCTGGACAACAAATGCAACAATCTGCCCCATGGATAGTCGATTCAGGTGCATCACATCATGTTGCATCGGATGCCCACGGTCTCAACAGCTTTGCTGACTAAAATGGTCCAGAGAAAAGCCACAGACAATCTTTTTCTACAAATTCTGTACAGAGTCACGTGCTCTCCAAATCATTACAGTGATTTATGGGGAGCATCACCAATTTTATCCACCGATAGGAATAGATATTATGTTTTTTATGAATCAGTTTTTAAAATTCATGTGGCTCCACACGATTTAGTCCAAACACGAGCTTCTAGATTTTTTCAGAACACTACATCCATTGCTTGAATGTCAGTGTCAAACAAAAATATTATCTTTTTATACCAACGGAGGAGGTGAATTCAAGAGTTTAACTTCTTATTTGAAATCTCAGGGCATTGAACACTTAATTTCCCCACCTTATACACCACAAAAAGTTGTTGTAGTTGAAAGACGACATCGCCATGTTGTCGAGACTGCAAAAACTCTAATGCATTAAGCCTCTTTACCATCCACCTTTTAGAGTTTCACATGTCATCAAGTTGATTTTCTCATTAACAGAATGACAACCCCAAATTTAAAAGACAAATGTCCATACGAGCTTTTATTTTAAGAATCACCAAATTATGACAACGTCAAAAGTTTTGGTTGTGTAAGTTATCCATGGTTAAATGCATAACATAAGCTTGATTGGAAATCAAAGCCTGTTTCTATTTGGTATTTTTAAATAAATATTATTGTCATCAATGCTTCGACCCCGACCACCTCCAAAGTTTATCTCTTCTAGAGATGTAGTACTTTTTAAAACTAGTTACGCTTTTACCAATATTTTTTCTAAATATAAAAATCAGCATTTCAAAATTTTGTGGGATGACTTATCTCCTTCAACAGAGATGCAAAATGATATCCTAACAACACCGCATTGTCTTGAACTACCTCAGCCATTGTCTATGGGTGCTCAAAGGTCTCTATGTTCCTTCTTCAGCGGTGTCACTAATATCAGGTTCTCCTCTACTTTCAACAATCCAACAAACACCTCTGCTTCTCCCTGTCCTATTCAATACACTCCTATTTATCTATCTCCGCTGACAACCAATAAGCCACCCATTAAAAATCTATCGACGTCGGACTTCTATAGTTACCGCATCTGTCCAAGCCCCTCAACTCCCACCACTACCACAACCAGACACCCGTTCTCACCAAATGGTTGCCCGCACCCAAACAAATAGCTTTAAACCCTAGAGTTTTCTTGTTAAAACCAATCCCTCTCCACCAATTCCATGCGCATTTCGTCAAGCACAACTATATCCCCAATGGCTAGAAGCAATGAAAGCAAAATATGATGCTCTAATAAAAAACCAGACATGGGATTTGGTCCCTAGTGATCCCCCTCGGAATGTTGTGGATTGTAAATGGTTGTTTATAATTAAGCATAAACATGATGGAAGCATTGATATAGATATAAAGCTCGCCTAGTAGCTAAAGGTTTCACACAAAGACCTGGGTTATATTATCATTCAAAATTTAGCCCTGTTGTCAAGCCTGCAACAATTAGCTTGGTCCTTGCGATTGCTGCTCAACGCTCTGGGCCTATTCATCAGTTAGATGTTAATAATGCCTTTTTACAAGGCAGTCTTGAAAAAGACATGTACATGTGGCAAAGTCCTGGTTTTGTGTCCTCTCAACATTCAACATACACTTTCAAGCTAAAAAATGCCATATACGAACTTAAGAAGGCTCCTAGGGCCTGGTACTCCGAGCTCACCACTTACTTGACAAGTATTGGATTTGTTGAATCAAAATTTGACTCGTCTTTGTTTATATTTAATTATTGTGGTGTTACTGTATACATTCTCATATATGTTGATGACATAATTATTATGGGCAGTATTCAAGGAAGTGTCAGGTCAGTAATTACATCACTTTCCTTACAATTCTCTCTCAAAGATCTTAGCCTCTTGCATTATTTCTTGGGTACTGAAGTGATATCCACACCAACTGCAATCCTTTTGTCTCAACAAAAATATGTCATGGATCTTCAGGATGAATTATTATGACTGATTGCAAGGGCGTTCCAACACCAATGACCCTGCACCCCCGCTGATTCAGAAGTTGATTCTGTACATGTCCCTTTACAAAGAGTCATTGGTAAGCTTTACTACCTATCCTTCCCTAGGCCTTAACATCGGATTTGTTGTGAGCAATTAAATTTATTATGCATAATCCTAAAGTGTCTCACTCGAAATATATCAAATGTTTGTTGCACTACTTGAAACGCACAATAACATTGGGAGTTCAGCTCAGTCGCGAACCAGCAGACCGTTTACTTGCTTATTCTAACTCTAATTGGGCTGAAAAACCACAAGATAGAACATCAACAACATGTTATGTTTTCTACCTTGGGAACTCACCAGTCTCTTGTTATTCTAAAAAGAAAAAGTCTGTCTCCCGCTCATCTACAGAAGTCGAGTAGCGAGTTGTTGTTATTGCTATTTCTGAAGTCAATTGGCTAACAAATTTGCTACGAGAGCTTAATCTATTGTTGTTTGCTTCACCAACTGTTTTATGTGACAATGTTAGCACCACCTACATTTGTACTAATCCTGTTTTCTAGAGTAGGATGAAACATATAGCCATTGACTTTCATTTTGTTCATGAGCAAGTTCAACAGATGTCACTTGCGGTTTATCACCTTCACTCTGTCGATCAAGTCATTGATGTCCTCACTAAACCTCTTCCCATACAACTTTTAACGTCATTTTCACAAGTTGGGTCTTGTTCCAGTCACCCCCAACTTGCGGGGGCATATTAAGAGATAATAGATGTTACCCTTTTGTATAGTAGTCTACTATTAGCTTCATGTATTTCATCCATATGATGATATACGTAATTAGTCATCAATACTAATAGATGTTACCCTTTTGTATAGTAGTCTACTATTAGCTTCATGTATTTCATCCATATGATGATATACGTAATTAGTCATCAATACTATTTAGGAATTTAATAGTTCCTATAAATTAGGTTTCTGTGAATATTGTACTTTATCAGTTTCGTATTGGCTCTACCTAAAGAGAAGCTTATACGTGAATAAAAGCATCTTTCTCTCCTATATCTCAAACCTTTGTAAGTAGACCTCTCTACTGAGGTTCTTTCACATAATAAAGAAGGGCTAAGACGAAACCAAGTAAACAGAAGGAAAGGTACTCCTCACATATTGTTTTCTCTAGACTTTGTGTTTTTCCTTCTATAACACAGCCTTAAGGAATTTAAAGATTATGAATTGTTGAAAACATATGTTAATTTCTCTTACAAGATTATTATTAATGAATAATTATCTTTTCATTTTCTTTCATATTTAGAATTGTAATTTATTGTGAAAATTATGTTTCTTAAAAGAGTATGATGGTGATGGTGATTGAAGAAACATATTGGTACCTCCACAGTTACAAGTCATTTTCTCATTACTGTGGGTCTCTCATTTTATTTTTATTGACATTACTATAGTGGGAATTCAATAATGAGCTTCATCTTTTATCTTTTTATTACCTGCGGAGTCCTACTGCCATTAGCATTCCATGAACTTTACTTTCTTGTATTTGTATATTGCCCTTTGATAAATCGAAGAGATCGCAGAGAAAAATTGATATTACTTAATTAAAAGGCATGGCTAAGTATAAAGTCATATTGAGTTAAAACAATAGATATAGATTCGTATGTTTCTCCAATTTGATCTACATTGTCACCATTGATGAGAATGTCACCAACATATATATACTAAGACTAGGTGGATGTTTGTCTCTTGTAGACTTTCTTTGTACTGCAACTCATAGCTCTTAAGTAGTTCTCTTTTGTACCGGTTGGGTATATGTCCATTTAACTTAAGGCTTTCTAAACTAATATTTTGTCCTTTGAACAAGTTGAATACTTGGTATATTATAAAAATTGTATAATTGAAGTCGTTATAGTATTAGTTTTCAAATTCACTTGATGACAATTCTTTTCGTATAATGTGTCTTGCGATGATCATAATATCGATCGAATATGCTCACTGTTCATTGATTCAAGCTTGTATTCTACACATCATACACTTATATTTTAGAAGTATATATACTAATGAGTATGGTATACAGGTGTAATGCACGTGTTCGAAACCTAGTGTATATATACATGCCAACAATTCAAACAATATGATTAATTAGGCAATATTTATATAAAATATGTGTGTGTAAACCGACCTATTAAATATGTCTCCATGACTTGTAAATTTGCATTCCACTAAAGTCGCGTGAAGATATCGCCCATGAAAATATTGGGCCATGCGTGCATTGTCGACAGTAGTTTTTATGATAGGTTGGTAATATATATATATATATATATATATATATACATACATAAAAGTATTATTGTATTTATTATTGCACTGCCTATGCATGTTTCGGCTATGTTTCATGCATATTTACATCTTTGTACACAAAAGATAAAATAGTTTGTGTTAGCAAGCCATGTCTATGCTTTGTGGTTTGCAAAATATCTGCAATTACAAAGAGGAGTGTTTTAGAATGTGGAGGTATAATTTAGTAAGAATGGAGCTACTGTGGTAGATTGTGACGTACCTTGTTCAAAGTGTGGATGTCTTGTCCTATTGGTAGTGCATCGACAAAAGGATAGCAAACTGGAATTTACTTTGATGCAAAAACTTGCTGCAAAAGCATATGTAAGAAAAGATGTTTTAGTAAAAGGAGGAGGAGGAGGAGGAGGAGGAGGAGGAAGAAGAAGAAGAAGAAGAAGAAGAAGAAGAAGAAGAAGCCTTATCTTTCAGTCCCTTTCTGTAGGGGCTGTGATGGCTCTTTTGTTTACTGCTGGATAGTTTGCTGCTTGTTTCCTGCGTTTTGTGCTTTGTTGTTGCGGCTGTGACCATTAGTGTTGATTGAGTGGGGTTGTGTTTTTGTTCATAACTGAGAAGAGTCAATTTTTCAGCTAATGTTTCGCAATTTTTGGAGAAAAGTTTTTTCATTTGAATTATGTAAGTCAGTGCTCCTAGGTGGTTGTACAACTGTTCATGAAGTTGTTGGTGGTTTTGAAAGGAAGAAGTGAGTAATTTATTATGATTTTTTATCTGTTTTATGTTTAATATGAGAAATACATTGGCCTGACAATTTTTGTAAAATTCTTCTGTTGGGAGGTGCAACATTTTTTAAGCCATTTGGTTTGAGATGGAAGCTGTAGCCGAACCAGTGTGGTCAGTAACTGTGCTACCAAATTGCACTTTGTGTGTAGAAGGGAAGAGTTGTAGTTAGTTATTTGAAAAATATCTTAAAATAACAAGTACAGATTATACCTTGGGATGAACATAGTAGATCGATCACAATGTATGCACTAGAATGACCTTGATGAAATACTTCTTGTGAATGGAATGTTACTGTAACACCCCAAAAATTTATATAACCTAGACTAGAGCCTAACATAGTGAATGATGATGATTCTAGACCTAAATAAGTGTAATTAACTCTATTTAAAAGTATTAGATTCTAAACGTCAAGGGACGATCATGACGTCCAATGAACTAGTAACCTAAATTAGTGTGGTGCTAATGGTGTCAGATGATTAAAAAGGGGTGTCTAAGAAGTTGATCATGAGGATATGAAGAGGGGTAGACATAGGTGCCTAAGAGGGGTCCCAAGGGTCAAGGCCAAGGGAAGAGTGCCCACCCTTGAAGGGCAAGCCAAAGCCAAAAGTCAAGGTTGCCCAAAAAGGGAGGCTACTGCCTCAACATTCACAAGCATGACCACGGCCAAGTGGGGGGCTCATGAAGATGCCTTGGACATGAAAGGGGGATGCCATGATGTATTAGTTACTCTCTAAGGCACCACGAGCCACTTCACCACTCGTGGTGCACTTGGCGGAAGGGGAGGCTTAGTTGTGATCTTGCCTTAGGCATTTTGGGTAAGGGGGAGTTTGGAGAGGCTACTGCCCAAAACACCACGAGCCACTTGACGGTCTGTGGTGCATGTTCATAGGCAATAGGGCTTACTCATGAAGGTTACTTAGAACATTTTCTTGATGGCAAGTGGGGGGAGCTATTTCCCCACACCTCACGAGCACCATCACGGGTCGTTGAGCTCTTCACGGCTCGTGAAGTGGGGCGTGAAGGTGGGACGAGTTCTCACAGTCAAGGTAAAGTTGGACTTATTTTTTGAAGGGGTACTTTGGGGGTTGCCTATATATTGATTTTAGGTCAATTATCATTCATTTCCCACTTCAAAAAAAAAACCCAAACTGAAACCCAATTATTCCACTTCTCTCTACATTCTCTCTCTACCTCAACTCCCATTGGAAACACTTTGAAGTTCAAGAAGAAGACTCAAATCTCCAAGTTTCTTATTCAAATATCGTGGACAAAGTCTCAACAAGGTATGGTTTCTTTCACTCTTGGAATTTCTTTTTCCAAGAGGTCCTTTCAAAGAGATTTTCAAACTTCTCCAAACTAGGAATTTTCTCTACACACGAGTCTTCTTTGAAAAACGAAATTAAGAATCAATTGTTACTTATTATGGTCAATTAGTGTTGTTTAAGTATATATTAATGGTTAATTCTTATTATTCACTCAATATTCCCATGGACACATGTTCTTCCCCAATTTCATGAAAACCATGAATTGTTATGGTGAATTGTGAAGATGATGAATATGTTATTTGACTACATTGATGTTCATTGTAATTGTTTCTGGAATTACCTTGTTTATGTATTGATTATTCATCATTGGGCGATTGAAGTATAAAGTCCCATGAAAGGGCAAGAAGGTATGAATGTTGGTTCTTTCTTAAACTCAATTATGTTAGATGAATTGCTTGGATAGTAATGATGTTGTAGGTAATGTGTTGTTGATACAAAGGTCCTCATCCTTAACACTATACTCTTGAATTGTCTATGAACTATGAATGCATGCTATGTTAGGTTGGTTATATGATTAAAAGGTAGTTCTCATGATTATAATTAATTGCTTAAGTGAAAGGTTTACACTTGCTAGTGGTTCTAAAGTGAAAGGATTGTTCTCACTTATGATCACCTATGAGCTAATATGATGAGATGTTTACATTATGGTCTAGTATATGCTAATGTGAACCTAATTGATGATTAAATGTGAATTCTAAAGGGAATACATGCTTAGCACCGAAAGGGCATGTAAATGAGATGGGGGTCCCATGTTTAGTAAGTTTGGCTCCCCACATGGGTTTCCTCACGTTTAGCAAGTCTGGATTCCCAATGTATATGTTGTCTCATGAGATGGAAACCCCCATGTTTAGCAAGTTAGGGTTTCCAGCAACAATCTCCTTGGCCCTTAACTATGTGCCCACATAGGGCTCTAGCTTAGCAAATCTACCTAGATAGCTACGTACGAAAGGTTACACCTTAGGCAAGTGTTAACCCTATATTTTTAATGTGGGAGTAGAACACTGGATTCCATGTAGCTCACATGGTCTAATGTCAGTTATTGCAAACTATTCCCTAATGTAAAAGTAAATGAACAAGTTAAATGTATGAACTCTTATTAGGGCTTTTCTTGAGGGGTGTTCTACATAGTGTAAGGGAGGGTATGAGACTTCTCTTACACATTGCACTTGTGGGATCCTAAGGAAGGGTTCTAGTAGTATTCTTTTATGATTATGTTGATTATGACTCATGTATGTCAAGTTATATATGATCTTTATGAATATAACAAGTTATGATGAAATATGAGATTATGAATGCATGTATAAAGTAGGTTGCTTAATGTGATACTTAACTTGGACTAGGATTATGGGGTTCTATTCTTTTTGCACAAGTATTGCTTGGGTTGTCTATATGTTGGGTTGATATCATGTTCGGTTGGCTTATAATGCTTAGTTTATGTGTATTGTGTATTTACTTGGTAAAAAGCATGTTTTAACTAAAATGTCCTTTTATGCATGCATTGATGATTTTATGCATAGGAGCCAAACTTAGTACGTGTGATGTACTAACCCATATTTTCTTCCCTTTTTCCCAATCAATGTAGGTTCGGGCCGTTGAGGAATCAAGGTCGCTTGTCAAGGATACTTGGAACTTGCTTCTCCAAGTTGGTGAGTCCTGAGGACGAAGCCCCTATCCTAGCTTTCTAGTTTTGTTATGCTTTAAAGACAATAATGTAATGTCAAATTTTAGATGTTCTCATTGATGTATGGGCTAAGTCCCAATCTTCTATATTCCTATGTTTAGATGGTGTGAAGTGACACGTTTAGATTCTATTTCATATATGAAGCGAAGTTGAACTTTCAAAGTAAAAGTTTTAAATTTTTTCGTAATTTATTCTATGATACATGCTATGATGAATGCTAAGGGCTTTTCTAAGTCCTCTTCGAGGACAAAGACGCCGATAACGTCTAGGGGGTTCTCCCCGGTTGTTACAGTTGCAATCTAAGCATGCCATGGTGAAGAAAAGTTGGTCCTCATTTGTTAATGTGAGTTGACCATCTATGTAGAATATCTGACCTTGTCAAGTTTTATTGTTATCAGAAGTTGTTGTATACTTACTGGTGGTTGCATTTGTACCTCAACAATGGATGTTAATTCTTCATGAAAGGAAACAAACAAAAGGGTACTAGTTGTGGATGTGCTTTTAATTATGTATTCAATCAATAGTGGCTGAATTGTTTTTCCCTTGTAAGGTGGAATGCAAGTGAGAGTTTACGTAAACCTGAATGGTAAAATTGTTTTAGAAAAGGGGGCTATTGCATGTATTACCACTTATGCAATGCCGTGGCCTGTGGAAATGTGGGGTCCATGAGTATTGTCGTATTGTACTATTTGACAAACCTTTGTAGATAACAAGAAGTAGTTCGGGTACTTACTTATATGTTAGGACTATGTATGTTGAGAAGATAATGACTGTTTCCTTACATGTTGTAGACTTTGTTACCCTTTTAGCTAAAATTTTGTTCTTTACTTTAGCAGCTTAGTGCAAATAAAATATCCAGACAGATTTAACACTTGCGAAAGGTGGAAAAACAATTGCACTAAAGAGAAGTTGGGTTTCCCCAGAAGGTTACTGCAATGTAATCTGTGTGCAATGCCATCTCTTAAATCTTATCCATTTCTTCAAGATTCAGCCGACACCAGTAAAGAGTATAGTTGAACTCAAATCAAACAAAAATTAACCACAAAGTAAAATTGGAACACCAAACTGATACTATATCTGACAAAAGACTGTGAGAATATATAGGGTTTTCATATATGAACAGAGAAAGTCAACCTGAAATGTGAAAGGGGAATTCAAAATACAACACGGAAACCATAATCACCCAAAGGATCTCGAATGGGAATGGACTCAATTCTAACACCATGTAAAGATATGACATTTGAGTATAACTCAACCCCCGAAAATAGTTCACTAAGAGAAGATTGCTCAAATCTATAGACATTACATACGAAAATCTAGCTCAAAATACTGGAGGATGGAAAAACAACCTCGGTCAACCCATCATAAGTTGAGTATACCGGAAAATGTGAAATCTTTTATTAAGTTCAATGTAAATTATGAAATGTATGATTTAAATTATGCCCTTGAATGTTTTTCTTAATACATATACATAGAAAATTGAACCACAACTTCTTATTCTGGACAAAGGAATCCTGTCTAATTCACTAATTCGGCTGAAGATACTCATCAACAATTGCATTGAAAAAAACTAAACATGTATACTACTGCAAGCGTGTAGTTTCATCATGTGTTCCTTCTAGATAATCCTAAAGCCATGCTTCTAGTAGAAAAGAAGCTAATAAATAACATGTGAATAAGTGAAAAAGACAACTTTATAGATTGTAATTGCGTGAGTCTTATTATAAATAAACTCAAAAGTCTGGACTTACAAAGTATCCATGATGATAAATTCTTGTATTCTCTTTCCATTGACCGCGTAACTTGGAAGGGCAGTGTTAATCAGTAGTGCAAGAATGTCCGCATGTAAATAGAGATTATCATTAATAAGTTGAGCATGATTGCAGAAGTATGGTGATGGTGATTTTGTAAGTATCAAATTCAGCGTCTTTGGCTTGTTGGTCGAAAGGATCAAAAGGTGTAATAACCAATCGAGCAGGAGGCAGCAGTGGATTTTTCTAGGGGGTGACTTTGTCAATCGGTTCAAGAATAGTATTTTTTATCGATTGTCCAAGTGAATTTGTTGAATGAAACAAAATATCTGTAAGTTAGATTTTTAACATGCACCACTGACAGCAGGTACTTTTGACAGGCTTAAAATAGTTTGCAAACTGTGCTATATCAAGGTTCCATATGGTTGCCAAAATTTGATTTTCTTGCATAAGTGTTTTTATTTAATTAATGTTTGGCAAAAGGTGAAAATGATTCGAGCAATGAAAAATGACAATTAATGGAAAGAAAGGACCAATTTGATAGATAATCAAGTCATAACTAATACACAACTAACATACATTGCAGGAGAAAAAACATTGCAAATTCACACTAATATTAACATCACAATTTTCTTTTCCAGCAGTTATGTGGTAGATAACACTATAAAGAAGATATTGTAACGTCTCAGAGCATATCGTATGAGTAAATCTACAACTTTACATATTTACCTCAGCAAATCGAACCAACTCCTCCATGAATAATCACTCCGTGTACATATGCACATTAAGGAATTTTGACAAATTTGACATAACTCGAACCATGAACTTCTTTTTACATATTCTTATCGCAGAATTTCATTAAATTTAAAATAACTCAAATCGTAACACACATTCTATATTTTCAGCACCGAAAGTTACTTTGACAACACTGCCATTAACAATTTTGTTGTCCAGCTATTCCTATAACTAAATTTCATCACAACCAGTAATACATATTTTATATCTCCAACATCAAATATCTACTGCAAAATGCCTCCGCAAATTCCAATCATTTTTGGCATTAACAATTACATTCTTCACATATCTTTATCACAAATTTTAGCAAATTTAAGATATTTTGTTCACGACAATGTTGCACAGGTGCAGTAACAATTAACGACAACATGATGACTGCCACATATACAAACAAAATTTTGTAAAAATATGTAAATAGTGTGCATACATAAGCACAAATGGATGTTAGATATGTAAAAATGGAAAGTGAATATAAGTTGTTGTTCACTGGCACACACAATTAAAGAAGGGACAAACAATTGGTAGAACTTGAAGTTTACAGGCATATATCACAGGCTAAAGAGGCAAAAGCTATTTGTAGGTACATAAACAAATGTCAAACAGAGATTATATGTAAATACGACAAATTAACAAGACAATACAGAAACTATGTTGGAGATTTTTAATTAAACTAACACGTTGTGTACAGATAATAATGAAGTGAATTGTATAGAGAAAGCAAGAACTTATTAAATGAAGTTTTATCCTTTAGGAGAAACAATATACAGTTAAACATTACAAACAACTGAAACAATAAAGAATCACGATGAAACAAAGAGGTAAGCAGGGTAGAAGAAACCTTTTCAACCTGTAAGAGAAGCAGTTGATATTTCTTCGCTTTATCTTTGATGTATCTGGTCAGAAATTTATCAATAACCTGTATTTTGCAAATCCAATCTTGTGTTTTTGGAGTGATAGAATTTAGGGTAAGTCTATGTGTCATATAGGGATAATTTGCAATTACCTATGAAATAAATAGAAACAGAATAATATGTATTTGTAGTGGTGATGATAAGAGGACCTAACATCTGACGTGTAAGAAGATAGAGAATATTATAATAGTCACTACAACAAAAATAACTTTTAGTGGCAATAAATAAACATATTAATAAATAGCGCTAAAGTCTTTATCGACATTAATTAAGTGTCATTAGATCCAATGTAGCTAAAACATTTAGGAACATATACAAAGAATGTTAATTACTGCTAAAAGGATATATGTAGCGGCAATTAATCAGCAATTGCCGCTAAAGATCTTATATATATATATATATATATATATATATATATTTGGCGCTTAAAAATAATTTATAAATATGTAATATCACAATAGTTATATCACTTAAGTATGATAAAACTAATCAATGTGATTTTGTGTAATTATTGTGTAGCTTTTTCTCACTTAGTTTAATACTTAACCACAAATAGAGTTTAATATCTATGAATAGATGTTGTGGGAAAAAAATTCAGGAACATAAAATTGAAAATACATGTTATTTTTGGTAAAATGACAAATGTATAATATGATTTCTTTTTTTGACTAAAATTCACCTTCGCTTACTTGATTTATATAAGATAATTATTAACATTCATAATTAAACATGTACATTACTTATTTCAAGTAGTTAGTTAGTTAGTTACTTTCCATTTTATAGTTAGTGGTGTCATAGTTAGTTATGTAACTAATTAGTTTGTTAGTTTGTTAGATTGTTATGTTGTTAGTTACTCTTTTCTTTCTCTACTAGATTGACAATCTCACATGTATATATACACCTCTTGGGTGATCAATGCAATCAATCAATCATCTTCTACAATACAATCTCAAGAGTATACTTTGATATTCTCCTTATGGAACTTCACAGCCTCATCAATGGCTGCTTAAGTTCAGCTTGAAGGTTTCGATATGGTATCAGAGCACAGTGAATTGCTCTCTTCTCTTTGGTTTAGTTACGTGTCTTAGCAATCGATAGTAGATCCTGAAGTTACTCTGTTGATTACATTTGTTTTCCAGAGATTTTTCATCTCTGTTCATCTTCGTTTGCATCTCTGTTTCTCTTCTTCTTTTGCTCATCGAACAGCTTAGTTGTGATGGCTGTTGAAGCTGTGGCATCCACATCTGAAGGATCTGTCACATCTGGAAACGATACAAATGGTATTCTGTATGTACATCCCTCGGATAATCCAGGGATGATGCTTGTTCCTGTCCAATTTGATGGAACAGGATATAGGTCTTGGAGAAGAGGTGTAATGAGGGCCTTGTCAGTGAAAAATAAGTTGGGTTTCATTGATGGAAGTTGTGAGAAACCAAACAACAATCCATCTCAATTACGTCAATGGCAAAGATGTGATGATATGGTGACATCTTGGATACTAAACTCTTTAATCAAAGAAATTTCAGATAGTGTGGAATATGTTACCAATTCTGCTGAGTTATGGAAGGAGTTGGAAGATAGGTATGATCAAACCAATGGAGCAAAATTGTACCAAATCCAAAAGGAGATCAATGATCTCACACAAGGAGTTTTGGACATCACTGTCTACTACACAAGAATGAAGAAGTTGTGGGAAGACTTAAACACTTTGAATGTGAAGAACCATTGTAGCTGTGTGTGTGTATGTGGTGCGAAAGATGGTATATACAAGGCTGAGCAAGATAGGCGGT
>NC_028637.1:50226770-50232994 GCF_001406875.1 Solanum pennellii
TAGTTAGTTAGTTACTTTCCATTTTATAGTTAGTGGTGTCATAGTTAGTTATGTAACTAATTAGTTTGTTAGTTTGTTAGATTGTTATGTTGTTAGTTACTCTTTTCTTTCTCTACTAGATTGACAATCTCACATGTATATATACACCTCTTGGGTGATCAATGCAATCAATCAATCATCTTCTACAATACAATCTCAAGAGTATACTTTGATATTCTCCTTATGGAACTTCACAGCCTCATCAATGGCTGCTTAAGTTCAGCTTGAAGGTTTCGATAATAATGCACATTTATAACAAATAAATTAAATTTGTATTGGTCAATTACATCACTTATGAATTCTTATCGCTTGCGAATTAATTGTCACCCATTTTAATTATTAAGATTTCAATTTAAATGATTTTTAACTATATCTATGTATATAAAAGGACTTGCATAGTTTGGTTAATTGAAAAGGAAGAAGCAAAACTAGCAATAGAAACATTAAGTTTTTACCCAATGTAATGTCTATGTACAATCATGTAGAGAAGCTAAATGCAGCTTCTACCTTTGCTCCACATGTATCTTTTCTTTTAATTAGTGTCTACGTGCATGTGTGTGGTTGTGTGTGAGCGTGCATGCGTGTGTAGGATAGAATCAAACTTTATGTGTGTGATTATATTGGGTAAGTTGTTGATCATGCATAGATAATAAAAATTTTACAACCATCATTATTTAATCATGTACAATTAATATTTATTTGTATGTTTTTATATTAAAAACTAAAATATGTATATGTTAAGTTAATACTATTTGATGGTTTATACAAGCTCAAATTTTAATGTGAAAGATCTTTATTTTTTCTCAAAGTTTCAGCGAATAAGACATCTAATTTCAAAAAGGATAAAAACTTAATTCTTTAGTTATGTCTAATCTCAGAATATCTAAAAGAAAATGTTACTAACATGAATATTTGATCGATTTGTTTATAAAATTAAAAAAAAAGATTAAAAAACTGAATTGTAACCCAAAATTAACGCATTCAATCCTTTTATCTTACTTCAACCGTGTGGACCCACGACCTCCAAATCCTAGATCCGCCCTAAGATGATAAATGACCTTTTACAACTGATATTTTTGGATGAAAATAACAAATGTATGATATGATTAGCGCATTTATAACAAATAAATTAAACTTGAATTAGTCAATTACATCACTCTTTAAATTCTTCTCGATTGCGACTTAATTGTAACCAATTTTAATGATTCAAATTTCAATGTAATGAGTTTTTACATCTATTTATATATAAAGGAGTTGCATAGTCTAGTTTATTGAAAAGGAAGAAGCAGAATTACTAATACAAACATCAAGTTTTTAGCAATTATAATGGCTATGTCAAACAATCAAGTAGAGGGGCTAAATGTAGATGCTTCCCTTGCTTCAGATGTATATTTTTTTTGAACTAGTGTGTGCGTGCATGCGTGAGTGTGTGTGGTTGTGCGCGCGCGTGCGTGCGTGTAGAGATAGTTTCAAACTCTATGTGTGTGATTATATTGGGTAAGTTGTTAATCATGTATAGATAATAAATTCTTTTACAACCATGTTTTTTTTTATATTATACAATTTATATTTATTTGTGTATTTTATATATTAAAAAATTAAAATTTTTGCGATTTACCACACATACTAAAATTAGTCATCACATATAGTTTTTTTTTTTTTTTATGAATTCTCGATTAGAGATATAATACTATTACTACTAAGCTTATTATATGATGACATAAACATACTGAGTTGTTTAGTATAAGATATAAGGAATACTAATTTTAGGAATAAAGTACATTATTATTTTTTATGAGTTTGGTTAAAAGAATTTAATAATTCTAAGATTGTGTGATAACCAATCTCATGGGATAACCTTAGCTTGTCTATTCCACCCCCTTACCAAACGGCCTCCACAGTGTGCCGGTAGAAAGAAAAATGTTTTTCATAGAAAATATTTTTTAAGAAAACATTATTTAGAAAAACAAACGATTTCTTACTTATTTTCTTGTATTTGGTCTTTAAGTATAAAAAAATATTCTTATATATCTAAAATAAAATCACGAGGATGGAATGAGAGCGGGGGTGAGTGATCGTGAGGGTGTGGAGGAGAAAATGCAACTTGTTTTTTCTATTTTTATTATGAAAGTCATTTTCCTTTATTTCTAAGGATAGTATTTAAGTAAAGAAAATATTTCTATTTTCTTTCTTTTACTATGTAAAGTGTTGCACCAAATGAATTTAATACCATCTAATTTTTTATTATCGAAATATGTCTTGTCTATTTATTCTGTCATCCATTGCAATTCTTGTACAAATAATAATTTCCACAAATCCACTTCACCATTTTTGCTCAAAATCTGAAAATCTTACATTCAACAGTTACTATGCACAAAATTTGAAAAATCTTTTAGGTAATCTTTACCTAAAACCACCCCTAACAGGTTTCTCAACTTGCTCATTTGGGCAAAATCATGATCAAACAAATGGACTTTTTCTATGTTGTGGCGATATTTAAAGCAAAAATTACAAATCTTGTGTTAAAGATGCTAGTGAAGAACTTTTGATAAAGAAGCCATCATATGATATGATAATTGTCTCTTGAAATTTTCCAACAAAGATTTCTTAGGAAAATTGATAATACGAACAAGTTTTACATGTGAAATGTTCGCGTTGTGAAGAACCCTAAATATTTCAATGCAAAGACTAAGGAATTGTTGGGAAACTTGGCGGAAAACGCTTATAGAACGTCAAATTAATTATTCAGATTTCAATTTAAATGAGTTTTAACATATATCTATTTATATAAAGGACTTGCATAGTTTGATTAATTTAAAAGGAAGAAGCAGAACTAGCAATAGATACTTCATGTTTTTAGCAATTGTTGGTGAAAACTTACAAGATAACAAAAAATTACAAGATTACAACTGAAAAATGAAATGAAGAAAATAAATCTCTTCAGGTTGGGGCGCCGATATCTCTCTTTAAGGAGATTTAAGCCCACTGCAGCAAATGTTTTCACCGGTCTAGCACTTATCCTCTTTGACTTGTCCCCTCCAGGATACAACATCCTTCACAAAGTATAACTCAACAACTCTATGTTTTTCTCTTGTGTGTTGTGTATTTCAAACCAAATGAAGACCACCATTATTTACTACAAGAAGTCTTTCTAGCAATAAATAGGAAGATAGCGGTGTAGCAAATAGTGAAAATAATGATTATAGGAGTTACATATGTTACATAGGTGACAAAGAATAATGAAGATAGAATACAGAGTGAGATAATGAAAAAGCAACCAAAATTACCAAGCACCAACGTTCAACTGCAATTGATGCAGTCTTCAATGGAAAAACTGTCAGCACACTTCAATGTACAAAATAATGCACTAGAAGAAAATGAGTAATGAGGACATTACTACATTTTTCTTCCAACGACAGTAATGTCTTGAATGGTCACAAAAAAAAAAAGGTTAATGTGGCAATTCAATATATGGATTTTATATTATTAAAATATCCATATACTAACAGCAATTGTAATGGTTATGTCAAACAATTAAGTAGGGGGCTACCTGTAGCTGCTTTCTTTGCTCCACATGTATCTTTTATTTGAAATAATGTGTATGTGCTTGCGTGCGTGCGTGTGTACCAAGTTGTGTGTGCGCGTGATTAAGTGCGTGTAGGATATTTCAAATTTTATATTTGTGATTATATTAGGTAAGTTGTAGATCATGTATAGATAATAAATGCTTTTACAATCATCTTTTTTAATCTTATACAATCTATATTTATTTGTATATTTTATATATTAAAAAAATAAAATATGAATATATTAAGTTAATACTATATTAGAAGGTTTATACAAGTTCAAATTTTAATGTAAAAATTCTTTATTTTCCTCAAAGTTTCAGCGAAAAATACGTCTAATTCCAAAGAGGAAATAAAAACTAAATTAATTAGTTATCTCTAAGCTCAGAATATCTAAAAGAAAATTTTACTAACATGCATATTTTTTCGATTCGTTTATAAGAATAAAATAAAAAGATTAATAACCCGAATTGTAACCCAAAAAATAAGGCAACCGATTCTTTTATCTTATTTGAATGATGTGATACCCACGACCTCCAAATCCTAATTCCGCCTCTGCCTAAGGTGCTAAGTGCTTTTACAACTGATATTTTTGAAAAAAATGACAAACGTGTAATATAACTTTTTTTGGATCAAAATATACCCTCATTTAATTAGCTTTGTGTAAGATTATGCACATTTACAACAAATAAATCAAACTTATATTAGTCAACTACATCAGTTTATAAATTCTTGTCGATTGCGATTTAATTGTAACCAATCTTAATTATTCAGATTTCAATGTAAATGAGTTTTTACATCTATCTATAGCTACAACAAAAATAACTTTTAGCGACAATAAATAGACATTAATAAAGAGTGCTAAAGTCTTTATCGACATTAGTAAGTGTCATTAGAACTAATGGCGCTAAAGGGTTTATGAACATATACAAAGAATGTTAATTGCCGCTAAAATATATATTTAGCAAAAATTATGAATTAATTACCGCTAATGATCATTTTTGATGTAGTGCATCTATATAAAAGACTTGTATAGTTCAGTTAATTCATAAGGAAGAAGAAGAACTATCAATAGAAACATCAAGTTATTAGCAATTGTAATGTCTATGTCAAATAATCAAAGTAGAGGGGCTAAATATAGTTGCTTCTCTTGCTCACATGTATTTTTTCTTTAATTAATGTGTGTGCGGGTGTGCGAGTGCGTGCATGTGTAGAGATAGTTTCAGACTTTATGTGAGTGATTAGATTGATCATGTACTAATAATAATTTTTTTACAACCATAATTTTTTAATTTTATACAATTTATACTTTTTGTATATTTTATACATTAAAAAAATAAAAATCACGCGGCTTACAACACATGCTAAAATTTAAAATCGAACGATCTTTCATTTGTTAAGAGTGTATCTATTTTTTTATATTGTTTTAGCGCTTAAAAAAATTAATAAATATGTAATATCACAATAGTTATATCACTTTATAAGCATGATAAAACTAATGTGATTTGGTGTAACTATTGTGTAACTTTTTCTCACTTAGATTTAACAGTTAAGCACAAATTTAGTTATTGATTAAGCTAGAGTTTAATACCGATGAATAGATGTTGTGGGAAAAAAATTTCACTAGCAAATCAAAAATACATATTATTTTTTGGAAAAATGAGAAATTATAATATGATTTTTTCCTTTTTTTTTATACTAAAATTCACCTTTGTTTACTTGGATTTGTATAAGATAATGCACATTTATAACAAATAAATAAACTTGTATTGGTCAATTACATCACTTATGAATTCTTGTCGCTTACGATTTAATTGTAACTCATTTTAATTCTTGTCGCTTGCAATTTAAATGTAACCCATTTTAATTATGGTCGCTTCCAATTTAATTGTAACCCATTTAATTATTCAGATTCAATAAATGAGTTTTAACAACTGATATTTTTGAAAAAATGACAAATGTATAATATGATTTGTTCTTGGACCAACATATACCCTCATTTAATTAGTTTTGTGTAAGATTATGCACATTTATAACAAATAAATTAAACTTATATTAGACAATTACATCACTTTATAAATTCTTGTCGATTGTGATTTGATTGTAACCAATTTTAATTAATAAAACTTAGGTCAGTTTTCGAAAATCAAATTCACGTTTAGAGCTTGGAGAAAAGAGAAAAGCAAAAGAGAAGGAAGAAAAGTCAAGAATTCGCCAAGAACATCAAGAACTTCAAGTGGATTTCGTCGGGGGATGTGAGATCTTTTGTGTTGAGTTAGTTCACCCACACACCAATTTGTTTTAATTAAGCGATTTGTGAGTTGTTTACATGTTAAAAGGTGAAGTCCTTGAAGAAAAATCTTGAATTCTAGTTGATTAAATTGTTGGATGCCTATTGTTGTATGATTCTAGTTTCTCCGGGTTGTTTCCAAGTTGAATCCAGTGGGTATTGAGGGTACCAATTGTCACATTCCGGGAGCACCCCCTAGAGTTAACCGGCGTCGGCGTGCTCATCGAGGACTAAGACTAGCATCACCTCTTGCATACACACAATATATATATATATATATATATGTATGTATGTATATATATGTGTATATATATATATATATATATATA
>NC_028637.1:50234291-50241702 GCF_001406875.1 Solanum pennellii
TATATATATATATATATATTCATATCAAGTATAAATAGACCCTTCGTATAAGAAAGATTACATATTCTACTTTTATTCCGCGCGCATACACACACATAAACATAGTTTTAAAACCGGATGTCTCATCTCATAACCATCTAAACAAGAGTATAACAATTGGGCATAGCCCATATATCAATACAAAAAAGCCACATAAAGACTATACAATCTTTAGTATTCAAATGAAAGGAAATGAACAATGTGTCTTTATGACTAATCAACATCCAATACTAGAAAGTGGCATTGCCCTCGAAGTGGTGAGGACCTACCCAACTTGGAGAATGAGAATCAAAGTCTTCCTTCAAAAGTCGTCACAAGCCTTCAACGATCGGATTCTAAAATGTTGGGGAAAAAAAGAGAAAATGGGGTTAGCACATCACTTGTACTAAGTATAGGACCATATGCACACATAACATAACATCATGCTAAAAAGGGACATTTCATTAAATATTCAATTTATTTTAAAAAGCCTTATGCACATTCAAGAACCCATACTAATCAATAAGGCATATTCATTTAGTCAAGATCATGTATATCACAAGACCAACAATAGTAAGTCTAGTCAAGTCAACATGCATATCAACATAATTGAGCACAACTTTATCATCAAGTTATAATATCAACAAGGAAAGTACAAGAGTTCATAACATCATAATCAAAGCAAGACTATTACTCATGAATCCTCATCAAGCCCACTAGTGCAATGATTAAGCAAAGCCCCATAACCTTACTCAATCAAGTAAACCTAACAAGAACCATAACCGATGTCCAACTTCACATAGCATATCATTAGGAGTACATAACATCATACTTTAGCAATAGAGACCAAACACATGGTCATAAGTAAACAAACATCATATAGTGTCATCAACATGTAATATCATCATATACATGTCATTTACATTTATAAGCATATATTTACATAGAAACATCCTCCTAAGACTTCCCTCGAGGCTAACTAGTGAAATGTATAGGTAGAGTCCCATACCCCTACCTAGACTAAGCTAAACCCCTTAGGTTATCCTAGTTAGATTTTATTCCATTATTTCATTTTACCGTTTAGGAACATCTTTCCTTAACTGACATAGACCACATGAGCTAATGTGGAATCCGCTGTCATGGAATCCTACAACGAAAGAAGACGGACTACTTGCCAAAGTAGTACTAAAACATGAACATAACTTCTATTTTGGATCCACTAACTAGTATTCCTATGGGGGAAACATAGTTCAAGAACTAGGATATGTAGTTGGGACCCTCTTTATGCTACATGCATTATAGTCTCCAATCTCATGAGTATATTAGTGATCCTACCTTCCCTAGGTGGGAAGGGACACTCACTCTAGTTTACTCGGTGCTAAGCTAGAGTCCCTTTCAAAATGTCTTTAATGTCTTTATTAATCTTCATATCTTAATGTAGGTCATATGGTCTATACCTTATATAATCATCATCATCATAGCTCAAGTATTGCTCTTTCATTACAATTCATACATGTTAGGTTAGCACATTTACATATCATATTGCAATAAGGCACAATGATAAGTTATCACCATCCCTATAACATTTACATCTTAGGCAACAACTCACAAACCATAGTTCAAGACATTTCAATTCAACATCATACCAACTTAATCAATCTTAATATAAGGCATACTTCAATACAACATCATCACTTAGTCACAAGTAATCACAATTGAAGTAAAGAATTGAGATCAAGACTTACCCAATCTCCTTTACAATACCATCATCAAGGTCTTACTATCAACCCTCAAATGGGTGTAATATCATCACACAATAGTAACCAACATAATAATGAAGTCAATGGAATCACTACACAACCATTCATCACTAGTTCATAGCCTAGAATTAAAGACTTAGATCAATTACTCAAGAACTAGCATAAGTGGATTAAAATATATCACAATATACTCATAATTAGCATCATAACAACATAGGATAGCAATTCACACATTAACCAAGTCAATTGTATCAATACTATACAATTCAATTCAAGATCACAAGCTAGGGATAAGGGGAAAAGGTCATCTTCCACAAGCTAGGTCAATTCATCAAGAATTAGTATGTAACCATAATACATGTTAATCTAATCATAATAACCAAAATTAATCATAAAAAAATCAATTCACAATATCAATTTTGTATTGGAAGTAAACCCACTTAAATTTTGATATTTTCGAGATCATCTTGAAGGAACCCTTTGGGGAAAGAGATCCCAAAGGTGAAAGGAATCCCATACCTTACTAATTGATGAGTTCGATGGAGAAACTTGATCCTTGTCAGCCCTAGAACCCTCCTTTGCTAAGTCTTCTATGGGGTGTCTTTGGGAGAGAGAAAGAAGAGAGAAGTAAGAGCAATTGAGTTTTGGGAATAATGGCAGTTGTATTTAGTCTAATTAGGTTTGGGGTCTTTGTAGAGTCATTAGCTAACTTAATTAGGCCTCCATTAACCCCTAAATAATTAAGTAACCCCTTAATTAATTTTTATTTTACTAGCCAAAACGTGCAGCAAAACAGTGCCTTGACAGACGAAACCCCGACCAACGGGCCGTTTGTCAATCGACGGGCACTGTTCATGGCCGTCCTGTGCTGTCGTCGTTTTGGTCAGAGAGTTGTC
Organism: Solanum pennellii; assembly: GCF_001406875.1. Classification (NCBI taxonomy): domain Eukaryota; kingdom Viridiplantae; phylum Streptophyta; class Magnoliopsida; order Solanales; family Solanaceae; genus Solanum; species Solanum pennellii. The sequence goes on from NC_028637.1 coordinate 50,236,966, forward strand.
CAAAAGGGACCTTTGGACAAAATTTCTAAGTTTCATCGATGCCCATTCGTTTGGACCACGCCTCGTCGATGGGCCACATTAGTGAGAACTGTCCCTTGATAGCTTTTAGTCATATTTGCAAGGGTCCTCCTCAAGGGCCCTTGGTTTGTCCTTGGAGACTCGTACTTAGACGTTTCAACCATAAACCAACTCTAATACGTGTTAGACACTTCACCACCAAATTTCATCATTTCTCCGACTCTTAAAACTTAGTCAAATAGGATAAGGCACACTGGCACCCTTTGAACTAGTTTTCGGACGTCATGGACGTCTTTTGACGTTTTGATTCTAAAACTTCCTAAATGACCTATGTACATTATAATTGACTTATAAACAGTGTTACAACTCTTAGACTCTCATGTTAGGATCTAGATTAGGCTTTAGACTTTCGGAGTATTACATTATCCCCCCCTTAGGAACATTCGTCCCCGAATGACACTAAATTCTTTAAAAGAAAGGAATAAACTCAAGACTAGCAGCCCAACCAACAAGAACACATCCAAACATTAGTCACAATCAAAATCAATATAATCTCATGGCCTTTTACAATGCAACTCCAAACATTTTTTTTAACTAATAGGAGTTCAAAATACATTTCATGCTTATTCAATATGCCAAGGATTTCTTCATCACATGTGAACATGCTCCATACAATTCATGAAGGCACAATATTCCAAAATGCACAACATAAACTCAAAACAAGTAAACATTTTCATTTTAGGCATAAAGTTCACTGTGATTCACTATAACATGCACTTTTTGCACAACTTCACCAAAAATCAAGGCAATTGCAAATAAACTAATTATTTTCACTACAAGTAGGAATAACTAACCTTCATTATCAAATAGATGAGGCTAACGGGACTTCATGTCGGCCTCGGCCCCCATGTTGCACCCTCAACTAGGTGATTCTTCCATAACACCTTTACGGAAGCCACCTCTTTATTCCTTAACTTCTTTACTTGTCTATAAAGGATTTGAACCAGAACCTTCTCATAGGAGAGGTTCTCTTGAACACCTAAACCTTCAATAGGAAGAATGAACTCTGGATCACCGATACACTTCTTAAGCATGGAAATATAGAACACTGGATGAACCGAAGCCAATTTACTAGGTAACCTTAACTCATATACAAACTTACTAATCTTTTGCAAAATTAAATAGGGACCCATATTACGAGGACTTAACTTCCTTTATTGCCAAATTGCACCACCCCTTTAATAGGCGGAATTTTTAGATACACTTTATCACCTTCTTCAAATTCTAATTCTCTTCTCCTATGGTCAGCATAAGACTTTTGCCGGCTATAGGTTGTTTTCAAATGATTTCTTATAATATGAACCTTATCCAAAGTTTTACAAATCAAATCGGGACCCAAGAGTGAATATTCACCCACTCAAACCATCTAATTGGAGATCTACATCTCCTACAATAACAGGCTTTATAAGGAGCCATAGATATAGATGAATGGTAACTATTGTTGTAAGAAATCTCAACCAAAGGCAAGTGTTTATCCCAATTTCCTTTGAAGTCAATTATACACGCTCTAAGCATATACTCAAGGGTTTAAATAGTACGCTCTGCTTGACCATCCATTTGGGGATGAAAAGCGGTGCTTAGCTTCACTTTGGTACCCAACCCTTTTTGGAATAACCTTTGAAACCTAGATGTGAATTGTGCACCCATATCCGATATGATGGATAACGGAATACCATGGCAACACACAATCTCATCTATGAAGATCCTTGCATAATCCTCCACCGAGTAAGTAGACTTGACGGGAATAAAGTGAGCGGATTTGGTCAACCTATCCATAACCACCCATATGAAGTCATATTGCTTTTATGTCCGAGTAAAACCTACCAAAAAATCCATATTAATATTTTTCCACTTCCAAGTAGGGTCTTGGATTTCTTGCAGCAAACCACCCGACTTTTGGTGTTCGTCTTTCACTTGTTAGCAATTTGAACACTTTGCAACAAATTCTGCTATGTCCTTTTTTAAACCTTCCCACTAAAAAACTTCTCTAAGGTTATGATTCATCTTTGTAGAACCCGGATGAATGAAGTAACGGGACCCATGAGCTTCCTCAAGAATCCGATTTCTCAAACCATCTATATTGGGAAATCATAACCTTCCTTGATACCTCAAGACACCATCCTTCCAAGGAGAATGCCTCATTAATCTTACCCATAAACGACTTTTTCAACTCCATCAATGGTTGATCAAGGTGTTGTTTAGACTTCACCTCAACCACCAAAGATAATTCAGAGTTATGATGCACCATGAAACAACCATTTGGAGAATCATCCAATCTAACACCAATCTAGCCAACCTATGAACCTCTTTCACTAGGTCTTTCTTGGCTCCATCTACATGAGACACACTACCCATGGTCATACGTTTTAGAGCATCCACAACCACATTGGTCTTGCCGGTATGGTAGAGAACACTCATGTCGTAATCTTTCAACAATTTCAACCACCTTCTTTGTCCGAGGTTCAACTCCTTTTGAGTAAACACATATTCAAGACTCTTGTGGTTGGTATACACATCAACATGAACACCATACAAATAATGCCTCCATATTTTTAAGGCAAATACCACAGCCTCTAACTCAAGATCATGAGTTGAATAATTCTTCTCATGCACCTTAAGTTGTATAAGAGGCACATGCTACTACTTTCCCATGTTGCATAAGCACACACCCCGATCCCACTTGGGATGCATCACAATATACACCGAAGACCTTGGTACCTTCCGGTAAGGTCAACACCGGAGCGGAAGTAAGCCTATCTTTCAAAATTTGGAAGCTTCTTTCACATGCCTCCGACCACTCATATTTTACACTCATTTGGGTCAAAGTAATCAAGGGAGATGCAATGGACGCAAAACCATCTACAAACCTCCTATAATAACCCCTAGACCTAAGTAACTCCTAATGTCGATTGGAGTCAATGGTCTAGGCCAATTTTTCACCGCCTCGGTTTTCCTTGGATCAACCTCAACTCCCTCACTAGTGATGATATGACCAAGAAATGCCACCGACCTCAACCAAAACTCACATTTGTTATACTTTGCAAATAGTTGGTTTTCCTTAAGCACTTATAACACCACCCTCAAGTGGTTCATGTGTTCACCCTCATTTTTCGAATATACCAAGATGTCGTCAATGAAGACAATGACAAATGAATCTAGGTAACTTCAAAACACCCTATTCATGAGATCCATAAATGTCGTTGGGGAATTAGTAAGAGCAAAGGACATTACTAAGAACTCATAGTGACCATATCTTTTCCGAAATGCCCTTTTTGGTATATCCTCACCTCTTACCCTAAGTTGGTGATACTCCGATCTTAAGTCAATTTTTGAAAAGTAGCTTTCCCCTTGGAGTTGATCAAACAAGTCGTAAATCCGAGGGAGAGGATACTTATTCTTAATAGTGACTTTATTGAGTTGGCGATAATAAATATACATTCTAAGGGACCTATCCTTTTTCTTCACAAAAAAAAACAAAAAAACCGAAGCACCCCTTGGAGAAATATTAGGTCTAATGAAGCCTTTGTCTAGTAAGTCCTTGAGTTGAGCCTTCAACTCTTTCAGTTCAGCCGGAGCCATCCAATAAGGAGGAATTGAAATGGGATTGGTATCCGGTATCAAGTCAATACCAAAATCAATTTCCCGTTCGGGAGGGATTCCGGGATGATCATTAGGAAAGACCTCCGATAATTCCCTTACTACGGGGACTAACTCAATGGGAGGATTTTCGGAGTCTAGATCTTTGACTCTTACAATGTGATATAGACACGCTTTTGAGATCATTTTACAAGTCTTAAGACAAGAAATAATACGACCTCTAGGAATAGAATTTCCTGCCTCCACTCTAAAACGGGTTCATTTGGAAAATTGAACTTGAAAATTCTAGTTCTACAATCAATGGAAGCAAAACAATCATGCAACCATTCCATCCCCAAAATGACATCAAAATCGACCATATCAAGTTCTACTAATTCAACATAAGTCACTCTATTGGACAACAATATAGGACAATTACTATATACCCTTTTTGCAACTACCGACTCACCTACCGGGGTAGTTACCATGAAAGTTTCATTTAGAATATCGGGCAAAATATCAAACTTTCTAGCTATCAAGGGAGTAACTGATATACCGTGGTTTCACGGTATAATTAATGCTTTTTCCTTAAGTTTAGTGTGTCCGAAAGCCTTTTTGTGCTAATTTTGATATAAGTTTCTCTTTGTTTTGCAGGAAATCTGTCCAAAGCTGAATGCGGAGATTTTGAGCGAAAAAATGCAGAAGAGACCACCTACGGAGCTTATGACGGTCCGTCGTGCCTGTGACGGTCCGTAGGTGGCAGCGTAGTGCAGCTGCTGAAGGAAGATGGGGAAGTCTGACCAAGTGTGGGATTACGAAGCTTGTGACGGTCCGTCATGGCTATGACGGTCCGTCTGCAGGTTCGTCGTGAAGTTCAGAGAAGTGATCCCAGTACCCAGATTCCGAGAGTTGAAGTATTTTGGAACGAAGACCCTCGACGGACCGTTGTGCCTATGACGGTCCGTCATACTTGCCGTCGAGGGGAATGAAGAAGAGCAGCAGAAGAAATTGCACCAAATATGGGACGACGGAGTCCACGACGGTCCGTTGTGACCACGACGGTCCGTCGCGTGGTCCGTCGAC
>NC_028637.1:50241879-50257250 GCF_001406875.1 Solanum pennellii
ATGCTTAATATGAGGTAAAGATAAGGGTTAGGAAAGCAACACACGTAGCCGGACCAAGGTGCGGAGTGAGATTTTCTAGATGCCGGACCAAGGATTTAGAAATACATAACTTATCACTTTGCATGCAAGATACTAGGAAATAATTGTTATAGTTAGAATTATCAAGTTATGAACCTGTGGGGAACACGTAAACCCTAGTTACTTTGATTAATTGATTAAAATCCAACTTTCAAAACTGTTAAGTGTCTCTTTCAATTTCGTTAGTTATTTTTACTCATTAGGAAATACAAACCCCCCTTTTTATGTTTTTACTTTCTAAGGAAGTCATCAACCGAACAATAGTAATAACAGGTTGAAGTTAAGTCTAGACTATTTTCCTCGTGGGAACGATCCCAACCTCACTAGTTGGGTTCTTTACTTGACACGACCGCTTTACTTCTTATTTGAGAAGTAAGTTTGAGCGTATCAGTAACAAAAGATAATGTATCACCCGGGTCAAGTAAAGCATATACATCAATAGAGAAGACTTGTAACATACTTGTCACCACATGGGGAGAACTCTCTTGTTCACCCCTAGAGCGAAGTGCATAAAAGCGATTATTCTTTGGAGGATCCACATTAGAACCACTAGCTTGAGATCACCCACATACCTTTATCTTGACCTTTCACATATGGGAAATGCCTAACCTTATAGCCATTCTTGCCACACCCAAAGCATTGTCCGTCCCATCAAGGAAATCACCATAATGCTTCTTGCCACACTTTCCACAAGTTGGCTTCTTGTTCAGTGAATTGGTACCTCTTCCCTTTTGAGACTTAGGGTTAGAAACCCTATCATCACGAGTCTTGGGAAATTTGGTAGGAAATTGATTAGAAAACTTCTTCTTGAACCTAGGCTTGTCTTGGATGTCAAGCCTACCCTTTGAAGAACCACCATTATAAGACTTTGCCCTCTTGGCATCCTTACTCTTTCTCTTAACCCTTGTCTCTTCCACTTGTTGAGCATGAACCATGAGACGAGAAATGTCCATATTATCATGTAGCATAGCCGAATGACATTCTTCCTTAAAGTCATCCGACACCCCGGTCACAAAGTGGCTCATTTCATCCCTAGGATCGAAAACCAAAGAAGGAGCATACTTTGACAATTTAGTGAATTTGAAGGAGTAGTCAAGTACACTCATAGCTCCTTGACGAAGGTTGATGAATTCCTCCATTTGGCTTCCCTCTTCTCCCTAGGAAAGAACCTATCAAGAAAAGCCTTCTTGAAAATCTCACATGTCATCGGTCCACCTCTTGAAGGCCTATTGTCTCTCCATTGGACGTACCAAGTTTGGGCCACATCTTTGAGTTTGTAAGTGGCTAGCTCGGCTTTCTCACTAGTAGTCAACCCCATAGCATACAAAATCTTGTAGGTTTCATCAATGAACTCTTGGGGGTCTTCCTCCACTTTGGACCCATAGAGGGTAGGGGGATTCATCCTTGTGAAATCCTTCAAACGAGAGACCATGGTTCCCACATGTTGGTTTCCTCGGGGTACAACCTCTCGGTTAGCTTGGGCTGTCATGGCTAGTGCTTAAGTAGTGACGTCTTGTGCTTGAGTGGTAATTACTTGGGCTATTTGGAGAAAGGCTGCCCTTATGTCCCCATCCATCAAAGGATAAGGATTGACCGGATCTTGGTCATCATTAGTAACTTCTTCAAGAGGAGGGACTGATTGCCTCGGGGAGGAACTCCCGCATTGGAAATATCTTCATTATGTCCTCGAGCGGTTGTTATTAGGGTATTCATTGCCTATAATCACAATAAAAGGATTAGATGCTAAGAGCACATAGAGTCAAGACTCTCGAGCCACGATATTGGATTTGCAAGAAAAGGAAAATTTCTTAAGCATCTTATAATTTCCTATTCATACGTGTGGCGCGCTTCACCATTATGAATAAGAATCTACATAGGCATGGTTAAGTGAAACATCGACTCTAAAGATATTTAATCTCGTGCTCTGATACAAAGTTTTTCACATTCGGGGAACACCCCTTAGACGTAACCAGTGTCGTCGTCCTCATCGAGGACTAAGACTAGCCTCTTAGAATTCATCATAACATTCATAGGTTAAAAATGCAGAAAATTTAAAACTTTTCTTCTATCTATAATGAGGTTTACATAGACCTCCTCACATATACACAATATATATAGTCATATTGAGTATACATAGAACCTTCGTATAAGAAGATTACATAGTCTTCTACTTTTATTGCGCATACACACATATATAAGATATAACATAGTCTTAAAATTGGATATCTCATCTCATATCCGTCTAAACAAGAGTATAACAATTGGGCACAGCCTATACATCAATACAATAATATCCACATATAGGCTATACATTCTTTAGTACTCAAATGAAAGGAAATGAACAAATGTCTTTATGATTAATCAACATCCAATACTAGAAAGTGGCATTGCCCTAGAATTAGTGAGGATCTATCCAACTTGGAGAATGAGTATCCAAGTCATCCTTCAAAAGTCATCACAAGCCTTCAATGACCGGAACCTAAGATGTTGGGGAAAAAGAGAGAAAATGGGGTTAGCACATCACTAGTACTAAGTATAAGACCATATGCACACACAACATATGATCATGCTAAAAAATCACATTTCATTAAAGTATACAATTTACTTTGAAAAGCCTTATGCAAGTTCAAGAACCCATACTAATCAATAAGACATATTCATTAAGTCAAGATCATGTATATCACAAGACCAACAATACAAAGTCTAGTCAAGTGAACATGCATATCAACATAATTGAGCACAACTCTATCATCAAGTTATAATATTTAACAAGGCATGTACAAGAGTTCATAACATCATAACCAAAGCAAGACTATTACTCATGAACCCTCATTAAGTCCACTAGTGGAATGACTAAGCAAAGCCCCATACCTTACTCAATCAAGTAAACCTAACAAGAAACATAACAAATGTCCAACTTCACATAGCATATCATAAAGAGTACATAACATCATACTTTAGCAATAGAGACCAAACATATGTTCATAAGTAAAACCAACATCCTGTAGTGTCATCAACATGTAAGATCATCATATACATATCACTTACATTTATAAGCATATATACATACATATAAACATCATTCTAAGACTTCCTTCGAGGCTAACTAGCGCAATGTATAGGTAGAGTCCAATACCCTACCTAGACTGATCCAAACCTTTAGGTCATCCTAGTTAGATTTCATTCCCTTTTTTCATTTTACCTTTTGGGAACATCTTTCCTTAACTGACATAGACTACATGAGCTAATGTGTAATCCGGTGTCATGGAACCCTACACCGAAAGAAGGCAGACTACTTGCCAAGGTAGTACCAAAACATGAACATAGCTTCCATTGTGGATCCACTAGCTAGTATTCCTATGGGGGCAACATAGTTCAAGAACTAGGATATGTAGTTGGGACCCTATTTATGCTACATGCATTATAGTCTCCAATCTCGTGAGTACATTAGTGATCCTAGCTTTCCTAGGTGGGAAGGGACACTCCACACTCTAGTTCACTCGGTGCTATGCTAGGGTCCCTTTTGAAATGTCTTTAATGCCTTTATTAACCGTCATAGATTAATGTATGTCATAGGGTCTATCCCTTATATAATCATCATCATAGCTCAATAAGAATTGAATGAGTATTGCCCTTTCATTACAATTCATACATGTGAGGTAAGCACATCTACATATCATATCATAATAAGGCATATTGCTAAGTTATAACTATCCTTATAACATTTACATATTAGCCAACAAATCACAAACCGTAGTTGAAGACATTTCAATTCAACATCATACCAATTCTATCAATCTTTATATAAGGTATACTTCAATACCACATCACCACTTAATCACAAGTAATGACAATTGACTTACCCAATCTCCTTCACAATACCATCATCAAGGTCTTACCATCAACCCTCCAAGTTAACCCAACAATGGGTGTAATATCATCACACAATAGTAACCAACATAATAATGAAGTCAATGGAATCACTACACAACCATTCATCACTAGTTCATAGCCTAGAATTAGAGACTTAGATAAATTATTCAAGAACTAGTAAAATTGGATTACAATATATCACAATTTAATCATAATTGGCATAATAACAACATAGAATATCAATTCACACATTAACCAAGCCAATTGGATCAATACTATACAATTCGATTCAAGATCACAACCTAGGGTTAAGGGAAAAGGTCATCTTCCACAAGCTAGGTCAATTCATCAAGAATTAGTATAATGTAACCATAATACATGTTAATATAATCATAATAACTAAAAGTAATCATAAACAAAGCAATTCACAATATCAATTTCGTATTGGAAGTAAACCCACTTGAATTTCATATTTTTGAAATCATCTTGAAGGAATCCTTTGGGGAAAGAGATCCCAAAGGTGAAAGGAATCCCATACCTTACTAATTGATGAAATTTGATGGAGAAACTTAATCCGTTTCAGCCCTAGAACTCTTTTTTGCTAAGTCTTCCATGGGGTTTCTTTAGGAGAGAGAAAGAAGAGAGAAGGAAGAGCAATTGGGTTTTGGGAATAATGGGAGTTGTATTTAGTCTAATTAGGTTTGGGGTCTTTATAGGAGTAATTAGCTAACTTAATTAGTCCTCCTTTTACCCCTAACTAATTAACTAACCCCTTAATTAATTCTAATTTAACTAACCAAAACGTGCAAGCAAAACAATGTCATGACAAATGAAACCTCGGCCAACGGGCCATTTGTCAATAAACGGACATTGTTCATGGACGTCTTGTGCAGTCGTCGTTCTGGTCAGAGAGTTTTCCAAAAGGGACCTTTGTACAAAATGTCTAAATTTCCATCGATTGGACCACGCCTCGTTGATGGGCCACATTGGTGAACACTGTCCCATGACAGCTTTTAGCCACATTTGCAACGGTCCTCCTCAAAGGCCCTTGGTTGGTCCTTGGGGATTCGTACCCAGACGTTTATACCATAAACCAACTCTAATTCATGTTAGACACCTCACCACCAAATTTCATCATTTTTTGACTCTTAAACTTAGTCAAATAGGCTAAGGCACACTAACACCCTTTGAACTATTTTGAGACGTCATGGACGTCCTTTGACGTTTTGATTCTAAAACTTGCTAAATGACCTATATACATTATAATTGACTTACAAACAGTGTTACAACTCTTATACTCTCATGTTAGACTCTATATTAGGCTTTATACTTTCGGAGTATTACACCAATGGTCTTATGTGTGTTGGTAAAGAATTGGGAGGTTTGGGGGATTTGGAGATGAAAAAAATGAGTTGAAAAATTCATCAGATGCACCAACGCTAGGTCAGGCGCGTCACAAATGCAGTGCGCCAAAAACTAGCCTCTAACACTGAGGCCTCACGTGGCACGCCACAAGTGCGCCAAAATCAAGCCTCAATCACTTGAGACTGGCGCGGCGAACCTCGAATGCGCTGGAGTCGGGTTTTTAACCCAGTTTTCGTAGTTTAGTCTAGTTAAGTCCTTCTAAGGTATGTTAATACTCTCCAGTGATTCTAATTACATTAAATGATTTCTAAACACCTAGGATTCACCAAAAACACAAATCATAACCTTGAATTCATAATTAATTCAAGGAAAGCTAAGATCAAAGTCAAGAAAGTTAAGAGTCAAGTCTAAAATTAAGAAGCTAGTCCAAAGCAAAGTTCTTAAAGGTTTTCAAGAGTCATTATTAAACGTTTTACCGCTCAAGTTCCAAGTTATAGTTAAGAGTAAAAGTTGAAGTCTTTCTTCCAAGAAATATAAGGGAACTAAGTATTCCCTAAGAGTTGATTTAAGGCTCAAGTTTCAAGCTAAGTAAAGAGTAAAGAGTTGTGTTCATTTATCAAAAGTGATAAGGAAACTAAGTATTCCTTAAAAGTTTATAAATGTTTTTACATTTAAGTTAAGAGGAAAGTAAGGTTTCCCAAAAAAGTTTTTAACAAGAAAAGGGAACATTGATTCCAAGAGAGCTTTTAAAAGCTAAGTGTTGAGAAATTATCTCAACCAAAATAAAGGAAGTTATTTTAAAAAGCATGAGACAAATACATTTTGGGAGTAGTATTGAGCACCGATGTGGGGATGAGAGTTCATATTAAATCAAGTCTTGATGAAAACCATGTAGCCATTATTGATATTAAAGGGTCACACTTTTTAGATGATCACGTAAATTAAGCTAGTGGATCCACTAAGTTAAATAAATCTATGTGACAACAAAGTATAGGATAGCTCTAGTAGCGTGAAAAAGACATTGTATCACCACTTAGGCTCATAATGGTGGTTGTCGGTTAGAGAATCTCTCACAGAAACTATATTACTTCATATACAAATAAAGTTGAGTTTGTTATTGCATTTTCTTTAACAAACTAAGTGTTTTCATTGTTTTTACAAGCTTTTATATACATATATTGCATATGTCTACCTGCTTTATATTAAGTTATGTTACTCATGAGTTTAAAAGAGCCTAGGTAAGTGTTGATTCTTACTCTTTTCAAGCTTAAGTTTTGTTAGAATTCCAACTCGCATACTCGTATTTAATGTAGTGATGCTAGTTGGCCAGCATCGTATCATGAAGAAGACGCAGGTAACAAGGATTAGCATCATCCAGCGCTTCGTTGATCCAGTAGAGCACTCAGAGTCAGTTGTGAGCCTCTTTGCATTCTGGAGGACACATATTTTACTCTTTTCAGTTTTCCTTTATAGGATGTTGTGGGGTTCGTCCCAACATCCATCTTAGTATTATAGAGGATTCGTAGACAAATAGACTGTCAGATAGTTTAGTTTTGAGTCTTTCTTTATTTGCATTTCAGATATTCTATTGTGAGATTTAAGTGTCATTTTGGCTATTTAAGTTATTTTTTTGAGAATGTTTTTTGTTTTATATTGAGTTAAGTCTTCCGATTAGTTAAGTAATCCAGTCCAAGGATTTGCTCAAGGCCAACACAGTCATTGGGTGTCGGCCACGTCTAGGGTGTAGACTCGGGGCATTACAAACTTGGTATCAGAGCATAGAGTTCAAGAGTCCTATGAAGTCTATGAAGTCGTGTCTGTAGATTCCTACTTATCAGTGTGAAGCGTTCCCTATCTATAATTAGGACGCTGCACTATTTAGGAATTCCTCACTTGTTTCAACTTCCTTTTCGTGCGTTAGAGTTTATCTTAATTTGTGCTTGCTCGTATTTTAGATAACCATGCCTTTACGAAGAGTATCAGGAGTTTATCCAGCTAGGAAAAATGTCGAGGAGCCAGAGGTACCTAATTCACTAAATGTGCAATCTCGAGGAGAAGTCACAAATGCTGAATTCTTTGAGGCTATCCGGATGTTGATCCAAGTTGTTCCAAGTAAAGCTGGACAATAGAGAGGATCTCCACAAGAAGAGGATGACACCTCGAGGATTCGGGAATTCTTGAGAATGAATCCTCCCAGTTTCACCGATTTGAGCACTACTGAGGATCCGAAAAATTTCATTGAGGAGATAAAGAAGGTTTTTGATGTGATGCATGTCATTGATGTTGAAAGAGTTGAGCTAGATGCATACCAACTTAAGAATGTGGCTACGAATTTGTTCGAACAGTGGAAGGAGGGCAGAGATAAGGACGCACCACATCCAAATTTGTCTTGTTTCGAAGAGGCTTTTTTGAGGCATTTCTTTCCCCAAGAATTGAAAGAAGCTAAGGTACGGGAGTTCCTTACACTGAAACATGACTCTTTGAGTGTATATGAATATGGTTGAAGTTCACCTAGATGTCCGCTATAATTCTGAAATGGTTAAGGACATGAGGACCAAAATGAGCTTGCTTGTCGCTGTCTTGGGTCGTGCGTTAAGCAAAGAAGGCAGAGTTGTGATGCTGATTGGCGACATGGACATATCCAGGTTGATGGTCTATGTGCAGCAGGTTGAAGAGGAGAATATGAGGAACATATAAAAGTATAGGAGCAAGAAAGCTAAGATTAGGAATGAGTCTGGGCAGTAAAAAGGTGGCTCGAATCAACCACAATTTTAGAAACAAAAGGGGTTTGCACCATCATCTTCTAGTGCTCCTGCACCCATAAACAAAGGTCAGCATCATGGCCAGAATTCGTAGAACTTCAGAGCTAGACCAGCACAGTCTCAAGGAAGTGTGACACAGGGAGGTAGTTGGGCTCTTGCATATTCTAAGTGTGGTAGAATCCACCAAGGTTAATGTCGTGATGTCCACAGGTTGCTTCAATTGTAGTTAAGAGGGTCAGTTTATGAGAGAGTGCCCTAAGAAAAGATAAGGTAGTGGAAATCCGGGCAACAAATCTCAATCTTCATCAGTTGCTCCTCCAAAAAGGTCCACACCTGGAGGAGCCACTTCTGGTACTGACGAAGGGGAAAACTGCCTCTATGCAATCACTAGCCACCAAGATTAAGCGAACTCGCCATATATTGTCACTGGTTTGATCAAAGTCCTTACTTTTGATGTTTATGCTTTGCTAGACCCAGGAGCAACTTTATCTTTTGTAACTCATTATGTTGCAAATAAGTTTGAAATTCTTTCTGAGAAACTTTGTGAAGCTTTTTGTGTTTCTACACCTGTTAGGGTGTCTATACTAGCGAAAAGAGTCTATCGTGATTAACCTATTTCCATCAATCACAAGAACACCATGGCTGACCTAGTGGAGTTAGACATGGTAGATTCTGATGTCATTTAAGGTATGGATTGGCTTCATGCCTGTTATGCATCAATAGATTGTAGGACTCGAGTTATCAAGTTTCAGATTCCTAATGAGCCATTCATAGAGTGGAGTAGTAGTTCAACAATGCCTAAGGGTCATTTCATTTCGTACCTTAAGGCGAGAAAGTTTGTTTTAAAGGGATGTACCTATCACTTAGTCTGAGTTAATGACTCAAGTGCTGAGGTACCTTCCCTTCAGTTAGTTCCTATGGTAAAAGAGTTTCCAAAAGTCTTTCCTGGTGATCTACCTGGAGTCCCTCCTGAGAGAGAAATAAACTTAGGCATAGAAATAATTCCAAATGCTCGTCCTATCTCTATTACGTCATATCAAATGGAACCAGCAGAGTTAAAAGAGTTGAAAGAGCAATTGAAAGATCTGTTAGATGAAGGTTTCATCCGACCAAGTTTCCCTTGGGGCATTTCAGTCTTGCTTGTAAGAAAGAAAGAGGGTTCCCTTAGGATGTGTATAGACTACCGCCAATTGAATAAGGTTACCATCAAGAATAAGTATCCTCTTCCAAGGATAAATGATCTATTTAATCAACTTCAGGGTGCCATCTGCTTTAGAAAATAGACCTCAGGTTTGGCTACCATCAGTTGAAAGTTAGAGAATGTGACATTCCAAAGACAACTTTTAGAACCAAATATGGGCATTATGAATTTTGGTCATGTCTTTTGAGTTGACCAATGCACCAACAACATTCATGGATCTTATGAATAGAGTCTTCAAACCTAATTTAGATATGTTTGTTATCGTCTTCATTAATGACATACTAATCTATTCAATGAATGAAGAAGATCATGTTGGTAATCTCAGGATAGTCCTTCAGACTTTCAAATCTAAGGAGTTGTATGCCAAGTTCTTCAAGTGTGACTTTTGTCTTAAGTTTGTGGGATTCTCGGGCCACATAGTTTCCGGTGATGGGATTAGAGTTGATACTCAAAAGATGGAAGCAGTGCAGAGTTTCCTAGACCCACATCTCCAACTGATATTAAGAGTTTCTTGGGTTTGACTGGCTACTATAGAATGTTTATTGAGGGGTTTTCGTCTATATCATCTCCCTTGAATAAGTTGACTCAAAAGACAATTAAATTTCAATGGTTTGAATCTTATGAGAAAAGTTTTCAGAGTTGAAGAAGAGGTTGAATACTGCCTAGTGTTGACCTTACCAGAAGGTACTCAAGGTTTCGTGGTGTATTGTAATGTATGTAGAGTTGGGTTGGGCTATGTATTAATGCAGAATGACAAAGTTATAGATTATGCATCTAGACAACTGAAAGTTCATAGAAGAATTATCCAACTCATGACCTAGAATTGGTTGTGGTAATTTTTGCTTTGAAGATATGGAGACACTACTTTTATGGTGTTCATGTCGACATATTCACTAATCACAAAAGCTTAAATATGTGTTTACCCAGAAAGAGCTCAATCTCAAACAGAGGAGGTGGTTAGAATTACTCAAGGATTATGACATGAGTATTCTCTACCACCTAGGTAAGGCTAATGTGGTTGTTGATTCTTTAAGTAGGTTATCCATGGGGAGTACCACCCATGTTGAGGAAGAAAAGAGGGAGTTAGCCAAAGATTTGTACAGGCTGATTCCTCATTAGTTTCAGAAGTGAAAGAAAGGCAAGACCTGGACCCCATTTCTCTTGATTTGAAGACGAATGTTGACAAGCAAAGAGTATTGGCTTTTTAATAAGGGGGAGATAGTGTGCTGAAATATCAAGGTAGGTGTTGTGTACCTAGGGTGGATGGACTCCAAGAGAGGATTATGGAGGAAGCTCCTAGCTCAAGATATTCCATTCATCTGAGTTCCACAAAGATGTACCACAATTTGATAAAAGTATATTGGTGGAAAGGTATGAAGAAGGACATTGCCGAGTTCGTTGCCAAGTGCCCAAATTGCCAGCAATTGAAAGTAGAAAAACAAAGGCCTGGAGGTTTGGCTTATAATATAAAACTTTTTGAATGGAAGTGAGAGATGATTAATATGGACTTCATCACAGTCTTGCCAAGGTCTCGCAGACAGCATGATTCATTTTGGGTGATTTCTAATAGAGTGACAAAATCAGCGCACTTCTTGTCGTAAAGACCACTTATTCGGCAGAGGATTATGCAAATTTATACTTCAGGAGGTGGTGAGACTTCATGGAGTCCCATTTTCAGTTATTTCAGATAGAGGTGCACAATTTACTGCTCAGTTCTGTAAGTCTCCCCAAAAAGGTTTGGGTTCAAAGGTGAACTTAAGCACTGCTTTTCACCCTCAGAAGGAAGCGTTCTATCCAAACCTTAGAATACATTTTTAGGGATTGTGTGATTGATTTCAAGGGGAATCGGGATGATTACCTACCTCTTATTGAGTTCTCTTACAACAACAAATACCATTCGAGCATCCAAATGGCTCCATATGAAGCTCTTTTTGGGAGAAAATGCAAATCCCCTATTGGGTAATTCGAAGTTGGTGAAGAAGGGTTGATAGGACCAAATCTAGTTCATCAAGTTATGTATAAGGTGAAGGTGATGCAAGAGAGATTGAAAACGGCGCAGAGTCATCAAAAGTCCAATAGAGATGTTAGGAGAAAGTCATTGGAGTTTGAAGTGGATGATTGGGTATATCTGAAAGTTTCACCCGTGAAGGGTGTTATGAGGTTTAGTAAGAAGGGGAAACTTAGTCCCCAATATATTGGTCCTTATAGAATATCCACAAGAATTGGCAAGGTAGCTTATGAGTTGGAGCTACCACAAGAGCTAGCAGCGGTTTATCCGGTATTTCATGTCTCCTTGTTGACGAAGTGGATAAGTGATCCTTCATTAATTTCACAAACTAAAAATATTGGGATTAACGTTAGCTTATCCTATAAGGAGATTCTGGTTTAGATTTTAGATCGTCAAGTTCGCAAGTTGAGAACAAAGGAGGTTGTGTTAGTTAAGATCCTTTGGAGGAACCAATTTGTAGAAGAAGCAACTTGGGAAGCTGAAGAGGATATGAAGAAGAGATATCCACATCTCTTTGAATTCGGAGAGAATGCAGATCAAGGTACTAATTCTCTTCTTAGTACTTTATAAACTACGAGTAAGCATGTTCTTACTTGCTTTTGATTGTTAAGTGTTAAACTTGAGGTCACTATTCTTAGCTTAGTGAAAGAAATCTCATTCGATGATGAATGTTGCCAAGGGAGAGATATTGTAACATCTCCTAACTCAAAATGGCTGAGAATAAGCTAAGAAACTAAAAATAATCACTTCTGGAAAGAAAGGGGAAAATCTGGATATTTTTCTAAGTTTAAGAAGTGAGTTTTGGTCATTTTCAAACGGTCATAATTCCTAGTTTAGGATGAGTTAGAGATAGTTCTTGATATGGTTGGGAATCCCTTGGATACATCTTTCCAACGCCACTGAATTTGTGCATTTTTGATATTGTGTGAGGGAGATATGCCTATCGTAAGTTGGGTTGTTGGATTGAGGAAGGTCCCAATCCGGATTTAAGGAAGGGTAAACTAGTCTTTTCATCACTTATTTTCCTAATTCATTTTAAGGGTTTATTAGGGGTAAAAATAAGCCTTAACTCAGTTTTAGAAAATCAAATTCACACTTAGGGCTTGGAGAAGAGAGAAAAGAAGAAGAGGAGGGAGAAAAGTCAAAAGTTCGCCAAGAACGTCAAGAACTTCGAGTGGATTTCGTCTGAGTGATCCCTATCAAGGTATGTGAGATCATTTTTGTTGGATTAGTTCACCTATACACCAATTTGTTTCGATTCTTGTGACCTTTTACATGTTAAAAGGTGAAGTTCTTGAAGAAAAATGTAGAATTCTTGTTGATTGAATTGTTGGATGTCTATTATTGTCTGATTTTTGTTTCTCCGAGTTAATTTTGAATTGAATCCAGTGGGTATTGAGGGTACCAATGGTACCAAGTGTTTGGTGAAAGAATTAGTTAGGTTTGGAGGGTTTGAAGATGAAAAAAACGAGTTGAAAAATTTGTCAGACGCACCTGGGCAAGGCCAGGCGCATCGCGCTAGAAACTGTCCTCTAACACTGAGATGTGGCGCGGTGCGGTGCGACATTAGTGTGTTAAAATCAAGCCTAAGTCATTTATGGCTGGCGCGGTGCGCCCCGAACGCGCCCGACCAACGTTTATCACCCAATTCTTGTAGTTTAGCCTAGTTAAGTCCTTGTAAGGTATGTTAACACTCTCCAGTGATTCTAATTACTTTAAATGATTTCTAAACACCTAGGAATCACCAAAAACACGAATCATAACCTTGAATTCATAATTTATTCAAGGAAGCTAAGATCAAAGTCAAGGAAGTTAAGAGTCAAGTCTAAAGTTAAGAAGTTAGTCCAAAGCAAAGTTCTTAAAGGTTTTCAAAAGTCTTTATTAAAATTTTTACTTTTTTTAAGACTTAAGTTCCAAGTTAAAGTAAAGAGTAAAAGTTGAAGTCTTTCCTTCAAGAACTATAAGGGAACTAAGTATTACCAAAGAGTTGATTTAAGACTCAATTTTCAAGCTAAGTAAACAATGAAGAGTTGTATTCATTTCTCAAAAGTTATAAGGGAACTAAGTATTCCCTAAAATTTAATAAGTGTTTTAGTTAAGAAGAAAGTAGATTTCCCGAAACAGTTTTAACAAGAAAAGGGAACATTGATTCCAAGAGCTTTTAAAAGCTAAGTGTTAGAGCAATCATCTCAACCTAAAGAAAGGAAGTTGTTTTTAAAAAAAACATGAATCAAGTATATTTTGGGAGTAGTATTGAGCACCGATGTGGGAATGAGACTTCATATTAACTCAAGTCTCCATGAAAACCATGTAGCCATTATGGGTATTAATGGGTCATACTTTTTAGATCATCACGTAAGTTAAGCTAGTAGATCAACTAAGTTAAGGAGTTCTATGCGACGACAAAGTATAGGACAGTGCTGGCAGCGTGGGCAAGACGTTGTATCACTACTTAGGCTCATAGTGGTGGTTTTCAATTTAAGAATATTCAACATAAACTATATTACTTCATATACAAGTAAAGTTGAGTTTGTTATTGAATTTTGTTTAACGAACTAAGTGTTTTCATTATTTTTACAAGATTTTATATATATATATATATATTGCATATGTCTACCTGCTTTATTAAGTTAAGTTACTCATGAATTGAGAAGAGCCAAGGTAAGTGTTCCTTCTTACTCTTCTCAATCTTAAGTTTTGTAGCATTCCAACTCGCATACTCGTACATTCAATGTAATGATGCCAATTGGAGTGAATCATATCATGATGTCGACGCGGGTAATCAGGATCAACATCATCCAGTGCCTCCTTGATCCAGCAGAGCACTCGGAGTCGTTGCATTCTGGAGGATACATATTTTACTATTTTCAGTTTTCTTTTATAGGATGTTGTGGGGTCTGTCCCAACATCCATCTTAGTATTAGAGGCTTCATAGATAGATAGACGGTCAGACAATTTAATTTTGAGTCTTTCTTTATTTTCATTTCAAATATTGTGTGGTGAGTTAAATGTCATTTTGGCCAAGACATTTATTTAAGCTATTTCTATGAGAATGTTTCTTGCGTTATATTGAGTTAAGTCTTTTGCTGAGTTAAGTAAGTCAGGCCAAGGGTTCACTCAAGGCCAATAATGGTCATTGGGTGTCAGCCACATCCAGGCTGGAGGCTCCAGGCATGACAGAAGAAGCAGAACTTGCAATAGAAACATCAAGTTTTTAGCAATTGTAATATCTATGTCAAACTGAAGTAGAGGGACTAAATTTAGCTTCTTCACTTCCCTTGCTCCACATACATCTTTTCTTTGAATTATTTTGTGTGCGTGCGTGTGGTTGTGAGTGCTCGTGCGTGCATATGTAGAGATAGTTTCAAATTTTATGTGTGTGATTATATTGGGTAAGTTGTTGATCATGTGTAGTTAATAGATTCTTTTATAACCATGATTTTTTAATATTATACAATTTATATTTATTTGTATATTTTATATATTAAAAAATAAAAATCATGCGGCTTACTGCACCTGCTAAAATTAGTCTAAAATCAGACTATCTTTCACTTGTTAAGAGTCTATATTTTTTTTATATTGTTTTGGCACTTTAAAATGATTAATAAATAAGTAATATCACAATAGTTATATTGCTTGAGCATGATAAAATTAATGTGATTTGATATAACTATTGCATAGTTTTTTCTCACTTAGATTTAATACTTAAGCATAAATTTAGTTAATGATTAAGCTAGAGGTTAATATCTATGAATAGATGTTGTGGTAAAAAAATTTCACTAACATAAAATCAAAAATACTTATTACTTTTGGAGAAATGATAAAGGTATAATATTATTTTTTTCTTTTACTTTTTGACTAAAATTCACCTTCATTTACTTTATTATGTATAAGAGAATGTCCATTTCTAACAAATATATTAAGCTTGTCAATTACATCACTCATGAATTTTTGTCGGTTGCGATTTAATTGTAATCCATTTTAATTCTTGTCACTTGCGATTAAATTATAACCCATTTAATTATTCAGATTTCAATAAATGAGTTCTAACATGTGTATATATATATATATATATATATATATA
>NC_028637.1:50257841-50271737 GCF_001406875.1 Solanum pennellii
TATATATATATATATATATACACACACACATGTTAGAACTCATTTATTGAAATCTGAATAATTAAATGGGTTATAATTTAATCGCAAGTGACAAGAATTAAAATGGGGCTAAATGTAGATATCAAGTTTTCAGCAATTGTAATGTACATGTCAAACAATCCAGTAGAGGGGCTAAATGTAGATATTTCCTTACTCCACATGTATCATATCTTTGAATTAATGTGTGCGGTGTGCATTTGCGTACGCGTGTGGTTGTGTGTGCTCGTGCGTGCGTATGTAGAGAGAGTTTCAAACTTTATATGTGTGATTATATTGGATAAGTTGTTGATCATATATAGATAATAAATTCTTTTACAACCACTTTTTTAATCTTATACAATTTGTATTTGTTTTTATATTTTAAATATTCATGCAGCTTACCACACATGCTAAAATTAGTCTAATATCTGACTATCTTTAACATGTTACGAGTGTATCTATTTTCTTTTGTATTGTTTTGGCGCTTAAAAATGATTAATAAATATGTAATATCACAATATTTCTATCACTTAAGCATAGTAAAATTAATGTGATTTGATGTAACTATTGTGTACCTTTTTCTCACTTAGATTTAATACTTAAGCACTAAATGATTAAGCTAGAGTTTAAGATCTATAAATAGATGTTGGAAAAAAAATTCACTAACATAAAATTAAAAATATGCATTATTTTTAAAAAAATGACAAATGTATAATATGATTTTCTTTAACAGAAATTCACCTTTATTTATTTGATTTTGTATAAGGTAATTCACATTTAGAATAAATAAATTAAACTTATATTGGTTAATTACATCACTTATGAATTCTTGTTGCTTCCGAATTAATTGTAACCCATTTTAATTTTTTCGCTTGTGATTTAATTGTAATCCATTTTAATTATTCAGATTTTAATAAATGAGTTTTAACAAGTATCAATCTACATAAAGGACTTGCAAAGTTTGGTTAATTAAAAAGGAATTAGGCAAAACTAGCAATAGTAACATCAAGTTTTTAGCAATTGTAATGTCTATGTTAAACAATCAAGTAGAGGGGCTGAATATAGTTGTTTTCTTTGCTCCACATGTATCTTTTCTTTGAATTAATGTGTTCGTGTGATTGTGCGTGCTCGTGCATGCGTGTGTAGAGATAGTTCATACTTCATATGTGTGATTATATTGGGTAAGTTGTTGATTATGTATAGAAAATAAATTCTTTTACAACCATCCTTTTTTAAAATATATATTAGAAAAATAAAAATCATGCAACTTACAACACATTCTAAAATTAGTCTAAAATCAGACCATCTTTCACTTGTTAAGAGTGTATCTATTTTGTTATATTGTTTTGGAGCTTGAAAATGATTAATAAATATGTAATATCACAATAGTTATATCTCTTAGGCATGATAAAACTAATGTGATTTGGTGTAACTATTGTGTAGATTTTTCTCACTTAGATTTAATACTTATGCACAAAATTTACTTAATGATTAAGCTAGAGCTTAACATCTATGAATAGATGCTGTGGGAAAAAAATTTCACTAACATAAAATAAAAAATACATATTATTTTTGGAAAAATGATAAATGTATGCTATTATATTTTTCTTTTTCTTTTTGACTAAAATGCACCTTCGTTTGCTTTATTTTGTATAATAGTGCACATTTATAACAAAATATATTAAGCTTGTATTAGTTACATCACTTATGAATTATATCGCTTGCGATTTACTTGTAACCCATTTTATTCTTGTCACTTGCGATTTAATTATAATTCATTTTAATTATTAAGATTTCAATAAATGAGTTTTAACATGTATATATCTATATAAAGGACTTGCATTGTTTGGTTCATGGAAAAGGAATTAGGAAAAAACTAGCTAGCAATAGAAACATCAAGTTTTTAGCAATTGTAATGTCTATGTCAAACAATTCAGTAGAGAGGCTAAATGTAGATGTTTCCTTGCTCCACATGTATCGTATCTTTGAATTAATATGTGCGTGTGGTTGTGTGTGCTCGTGCGTGCGTGTCTAGAGATAGTTTCAAACTTTATATGTGTGATTATATTGGATAAGTTCTTGATCATATATAGATACTAAATTCTTTTACAACCATTCTTTTTTAATCTTATACAATTTGTATTTATTTGTATATTTTATATATTAAAAAAATAAATCATTCAGCTTACTACACATGCTAAAATTAGTCTAATATCATACTATCTTTAACTTGTTAAGAGTGTATCTATTTTCTTTTATATTGTTTTGGCGCTTAAAACTAATTAATAAATATATAACATCACAATAGTTCTATCACTTGAGCATAATAAAACCAATGTGATTTGGTGTAACTATTGTGTATCTTTTTCTCACTTAGATTTAATATTTAAGCACAAATTTAGTAAATGATTAAGCTAGAGTATAATATCTTTGAATAGATGTTGGGAAAAAAATTCACTAACATAAAATAAAAAATACATATTATTTTTGAAAAAATGAATAATGTATAATATGATTATTTTTTTTAATAAAATTCACATTTATTTACTTGATTTTGTATAAGATAATGCACATTTAGAACAAATAAATTAAACTTGTATTGGTTAATTACATCACTTATGAATTCTTATCGTTTGCGAATTAATTGTAATCCATTTTAATTTTTGTCGCTTGTGATTTAATTGAAACCCATTTGATTATTCAGATTTCAATAAATGAGTTTAACATGTATCAATTTACATAAATGACTTGCATAGTTTGGTTAATTGAAAAGGAATTAGGCAAAACAAGCAATAGTAACATCAAGTTTTAAGCAATTGTAATGTCTATGTCAAACAATCAAGTAGAGGGCTAAATATAGTTGTTTTCTTTGCTCCACATGTATCTTTTCTTTGAATTAATGTATGCATGTGTGCGTGTGGTTGTGTGTGCTTGTGCGTGCGTGAGTAGAGATAACTTCAAACTTTATGTGTGTGATTATATTGGATAAGTTGTTGATCATGTATAGATAATAAATTCTTTTACATCCATCCTTTTTTAATCTTTTACAATTTATATTTATTTGTATATTTTATATATTAAAAAAATCATGCAGCTTACCACATATGCTANACAAAAGACAGACTTTTTAAATAATTAAAACTATTATTACATGTAATAGAATTAAATAATAAATTATTACTTTTATTTTAAAAATAATTTTAAATTTTAAATATAGTGCACGTGTGTTATTTTTCTTAACCATCTTTCACAACATTCTTATTTATAGTTAAATAATATACATTCTTCTTTAAAAAGAGTAACACATGTCAAACAAATTCTATTCACATTTTCACATTTCTAAAGAATTGGATTTGATTAATTGGTGAGAAAATACTTTAAATTTTGAATTTTAAGAAACTCAATTATCTATTTTTGAAATACATTTAAAAAAGAAAAACTACCTATTCAACATAATTTTTAAAAAATATCTACTTTAAAATACAATTTAATAAAAGGAAAATTATAATTTGGAAAACAATGAATTTAAATTGCATATTGGTTAGTTTCCACGGAAATTGTTTTTCAATTTGAATTTTGAAATATAACTTGAAAATAAAAGTGCAAATTGTTAAATACTAATACTAATACTAATACTAATACTAATACTAATACTAATAATAATAATAATAATAATAATAATAATAATAATAATAATAATAATAATAATAATAATCGGACAATTAACTTTTCAAAATTTATTTCTGCTTGTAAATTGATTTATTTATTATCTCACTTTATTTTGATGAACTTTATGTAAAGTGTGCGATTCTACTCTACTATTAATAAGACAGAGACACTTCTGTTTGTATGAAAATAATTATAATGTATATTATATTTTCTATAGTTTCCATGTATTTAAAATTTAATTTTAAAAATATTGATTGTAATGATTTAGAAGGTCATTTTTGAAAATTTATACAAATTTGCCGTTTTACTAATTTTGATAGTTACCCTGATTCACTTTTTTTCGATTTGTGAAGTTGGTTTAAAATTTTTGGGCTATTTGCTAATTGCGATGGTTTAGTAGAAGGGTAATTTTAAATATATAATTCTATTTAATGGCTAATGGGCTTAATTCATAATTTATTTAAGGGCAACTTTCACATATAGCAAATAAAAAATTTATATTTGTATGCTATAGCAAAGTTTGCATAATTGCGCTCCATAACAAACATAGAAACTGTATAATTCGCTATACATATACAGTTGGAGCAAATTGTATAAAATGAAGTGTATAAAACAAGAAAGAGAAAGTCACTTTGGCAGATAACTGTATAAAAACGAAGTATATAAAACGAATTGTATTATTATAAGTGTATAGAACGATTATATACAATTTGAATTTGTATAAAAGAAAAAGAGAGAAAGACAAAAGAGACTTGACAAGGAATATACAATTGAATCGAATTGTATAAAACGAGAAAGAGAGAAATTAGATACAATTTGAAAATTGTATAAAACGAGAAAGAGAGAAAGACAAGAAACTGCGCAGGGGAGTATTTTTATTGTATAATTATAGGTGTATAAGACAAAAATATATGTACTTACATGTGTTTATATAATTTTCTCACGCTTTATACAAACAGAAACACAATTTATACATTTCACTTCTGTTTGTATAAGTGAGAAAGGCGAGGGTGGCGAGCGAGATTTGGGAGAGTGGCGAGCGAGATCTGGAAGAGGGGAGAGAGGAGAACAAAAATATATGTAGTTATACAATTTTCTCTGCTTTATATAATTAGAAACAACTTTTGTACACTTGTGTTTGTATAAAAAGTGAGGAAGCGTGAGAGAGATTGGAGGAGAGTGGCGAGCGAGATATTTGGGAGAGAGGTGCCTGACAATTTTTTGCAAACGTTTGCTATGGAGCACAATTAAATCAAACCCTGGCTACTCAATTTATTTAGATTATTAGTTTGCTATTATATACAATTTTTCCTTTATTTAATATATATTATTTGGCTATATTCATTAAAATAAATTTGGGTTTTATCACGTTTTAATAAAGAATTAATTTAGAAAAAAAGGAGGCGGAAACTTATCTAGGCGGATGAACGGGAGGAAAAAGAACGGCCAAGCTTCATGTTTCAGGTAGGTACACTGCCTTTAAACAATGAATTGAGTATGCATAAAGGTGACATTTTGTTATTTTATTATTACTATATGTTAGAGGTAACAATTTAGTTTTCAAATTTAGTTAAGATAGTTATTCCTATTGGTGGGTGTGTCATGTTGGTGGATTAATGTGTAGAAGACTATTAACGGCTAAGGTGTTTGGTAGGTATAGAATGAAGCAGGTTATAATTTGGTTTGTTGTTGATGAATGACGTCAGAATATTGGTCAAAGGGAAGCATGGTTTGGTAGGATATAATATGTTAGTAATCATTCAATAATTATTATCAAATTATTGCATAATAACTAGAAGGATAGGATGGAGAAAAGGATTTTGAGATTAACTTGTGTCTATTTAAATGGTGAAAGTTTTGGTTTTTCCGTAACCGGAAAAGGTATGTTCATAATTTGGGTTTTTAGTGTTTTTCCAATTTAATCTTATAATTATCATATTATGATTCAATTTTTGATATATTAGGGTAGATCATTGAATATAAGGAGTAATTTATTATATTAGTACTATTAGAATTATGATATGGGAGAAGTTGGAACGTAATCCTAAACTCAAAATTTGACAATAGGAGGGTTACATAATAATTGACATCAAAAATTAGGAACTTGATTTTAGGTTTGTGTAAGTTTTTGGTTCTAGACTAGACCTATTGTAATATGTGTGTTGTTATTTTTGAAAACTTTTTATGATTGATTACTTGAATAGATTGTATTGGTTTGGAAGTTCAATGGAAAAGGGAAGGCTCAAGTCCCGTAGTAATTGTTCGATTATTTGAGGCAAGTGGATTTCTAAACCCTTGTTAGGTGTATGGAATGTGTGTATTTCCTTGTGGTATATATTTGCGAGTAATGAGACTTGGTGATGAGTTGACTTGTCCACATTGATTAATTCTAATGATGAAAACAAAGGGTAATAAAAGGCAATGTGAATAATTGCTTGTGTGTGATGTGTTGATAATGGAGAATGATTTGAAAGGCTTGTTGAATCATTGTTGATGTTGTTGTGAACTGTGCAATGTTAAGAAAATGGTCATCTTCTCGTTATTTTTGTGAACATGTCATTTGCATTATTCTGAGACATGGTTGTGACAGGTGTTATATGCATTGAAAAAGAATGAGAAATTAAAGAGGATATACCATTTCGAGGATCGTATTGCGAGCCACGAATACTATATTTCGAGGGACGTATCACATGCCGAGATGGATACTATATATCGAGGGACGTATTGCGCGCCAGATGGTTACTAATCAAGGGTCGTATCGCATGCCGGAATGGATGCATGGACAAATATGTTCCCCATGGGTCCTGGACTGAGAGACAGCGGGTGTATTGCATTTCATTGCATTGCACATACTTATCATTACTGAACTTGATATTGTGTTTTGCTGATCTTGTGAATGCCTTTATGTGAAATTGGTGATTGATGAATACTAAGCTTGTTGTTGAGGATATGTAATTTGTTAAAGTATTGTTGTTGAGGATATGTAATTTGTTAAAGTGTTGTTGTTGAGGATATGTAATTTGCTAAAGTGTTGTTGTTGAGGATATGTAATTTGTCAAAGTATGATTGTTGAGGATATGTGATTTTAAAATGTTGTTGTTGAGCTATGTGCTATGTAAACTGTGAGCTGTTAGGTTGGACGGAGTTTTATGCAGATTGTAGTTGTGAAGGTTCGGTTGGGGTGGTAGGATTACCGGTATTTCACCCCCTTAACTTGCGTTTAAAGGTTTACTTGCTGAGTACCGTGTGATTTGGTACTCATCCCTTGCTTCTACAATTTTTTTTTGTAGATTACGAGCCTGAATTTTTGTGATACTTGTCATTCTCTTCTTTTATGAGGCTTTTTGGAGATTTGTGAGATAGTTGTTTGTTGTCTCAACGGACTTTCTTTTTGTTTAGTCATGATCTTGTTCTATTCTAGAAACAAGTTCATCTGAGACTAGTGTTCTTTTGAATCAGTTGTAATACTTTAGAGGCTTGTGCACGTAACAACCAGGTTTGGGGGTATTTTTAAGTTGATTGTAAAATTTTCGCATTTTTATTGTAATGGTTGAATTTTAGGCTGACTAGTCTTGGTGGGATAAGACGGGTGTCATGACGTCCATTTTTAGATCGTGACATTGATTTAATCTAATTAAATTTTAGCTTTGGATATTTATTAAATTGACTTTAAAAAAAATATGACAAGTATTTTGAAGGAGGGATACTATTTCGTTCATTTATTAATTATAATTTTATGCCATACTTTAAGAATTTATTAAATTTTGTGTTTACTAACTAAAAATATATGTATTAACGTGCATATGCGGACAAACACATTTAATCACAATGCTCCTGGAGTCTTCTTCTGTTCATATACGTCCGCGCGTTGCTAAAATCATATCTATAAACATAATATTAAATTTTGTGTTAATAAAAATGATACTGTAATATGCACAAATAAATAAGTTAATGGATTTGTAATTTTTTTTAAAATAAACATTACAAAGTGAATAATAAATTTTGTTATTTTTTTTTTTAAAAAAAGTTATAATTCGCAACGTGTGGGCACATATACTAGTTGGTCTAATATCAAACTATCTTTAATTTGTTAAGAGTGTATTTATTTATTTTTTATATTGTTTTGGCGCTTAAAAATGATTAATAAACATTTAATATCACAATAGTTTTATCACTTAAATATAATAAAACTAATGTGATTTGATGTAACTATTGTGTAGCTTCTTCTCACTTAGATTTAATATTTAAGCACAAATATAGTTAATAATTAAGCTAGAGTTTCATATCTATGAATAGATATTTCTGGGGGGAAAATTCCATTAAATAAAAAAGAATTATTTTTGAAAAAAAGACAAATGTATAATACGATTTTATATACTTTACTAAAATTCACCATTATTTACTTGATTTTGTATAAGATAATGCACATTTAGAATAAATAAATTAAATATGTATTAGTCAATTACACCACTTATAAATTCTTGTCGCTTGGAAATTAATTGTAACTCATTTTAATTTTTGTTGCTTGTGATTTAGTTGGAACCCATTTTAATTATTCGAATTTCTATAAATGAGTTTTAACATGTATTAATCTATATATATAAAGGACTTGCATAGTTTAGTTAATTGAAAAGGAATTAGGCAAAACTAGCAATAGTAACATCAAGTTTTTAGCAATTGTAATGTCTATGACAAATAATCAAGTAGAGGGACAAAATATAGTTGTTTTCTTTGCTCCACGTGTGTCTTTTCTTTGAATTAATGTGTGCGTGTCTATGTGTGGTCGTGCGTGCTCGTGCATGAGTGTGTAGAGATAGTTCGAACTTTATGTTTATGATTATATTGGGTAAGTTATCGATCATGTATAGATAATAAATTTTTTCACAACCATCCTTTTTTTAATCATATACAATTTATATTTATTTGTATATTTTATATACTAAAAAAATAAAAATCATGCGACTTACCACGCATGCTAAAATTAGTCTAAAATCAGACTATCTTTCACTTGTTAATAGGGTATCTATTTTTTTCTATATCTTTTTGGAGCTTAAAATCACTAGTAAATATGTAATATCACAAGAGTTATATCACTTAAGCATGATAAAACTAATGTGATTTGTTGTAACTATTTCATAGCTTTTTCTTACTTAGATTTAATACTTATGCACAAATTTAAATAATGTTTAAGCTAGAGCTTAATATCTATGAATAGATGTTGCGGAAAAAGAATTTACTAACATAAAATCAAAAATACTTATTATTTTTGAAAAAATGATAAATGCATAATTTTATTTTTCTTTTCTTTTTGACTAAAATTCACCTTCGTTTACTTTCTTTTGTTTAAGATAATGAACATTTAAGACAAACATATTAAGCTTGTACCAATTACATCACTTGCGAAGTCTTGTCACTTGCGATTTAATTGTAACTCATTTTAATTCTTGTCGTTCCCGATTTAATTATAATCCATTTTAATTATTCTGATTTCAATAAATGAGTTTTAACATGTATATACCTATATACAAGACTTGCATAGTTAGAAAAGGAATTAGACAAAACTAGCTAGCGATAGAAACATCAAATTTTTAGCAATTGTAATGTGCATGTCAAACAATTCAGTAGAGTAGCTAAATGTAGATGTTTCCTTGCTCCATGTGTATATTATCTTTGAATTAATGTGTGCGAGCGAGCATGTGTGTGCGCGTGTGATTGTATGTGCTCGTGCGTGGATGTGTAGATATAGTTTTAAACTTTATGTGTGTGAATATATTTGATAAGTTTTTAATCATGTATAGATACTAAATTTTTTTACAACAATTCTTTTTTAATCTTACAGAATATAGTAAAATAAATAAATTATGCAGCTTACTACACATGCTAAAATTAGTCTAATATCGGAACATCTTCAACTTGTTAAGAGTTTATCGATTTTCTTTTATATTGTTTTGGCGCTTAAAACTGATTAATAAATATGTATTATCACAATAGTTCTATCACTTAAGCATAATAAAACTAATGTGATTTGGTGTAACTATTATGAAGCTTTTTCTCCCTTAGATTTAATAGTTAAGCGCAAATTTAGTTAATGATTAAGCTAGAGTTTAATATCTATGAATAGATGCTGTTGGAAAAAAAATTCACTAACATAAAATAAAAAATACGTATTATTTTTGGAAAAATGACAAATGTGTAATATGAAAACTAAAATCCACCTTTATTTACTTGATTTTGTGTAAGATAATTGTCATCCTAGGCGGCACTCGAAGACCATTGCTGGTCTCCAAGCGGACCCTTGGCCTGGCTTATTTAACTCAGCGGAAGACTAAACTCACTTAAGCAAGAATGAAACATATTTAAAAGAAATGCTTCATATCATAAATCTGGCCAAAATGGTACTTAAGTCTCAATAACTGAAAAACAAACTCTAAACAGAGTTTTTACTGTCCACGAAGCCTCTAACTGATTGAAGAGGGATATTGGGACAGACCCCACAACATCCTAAAACTAGACTACTAAAAGTAAATGAAATTGATGTCCTCCGGAAAGCAAAGAGGTTCACCACTGATTCTGGAGCTCAATCTGGATCAACGAAACACCGAGTGTTGATCCTGGTTACCTGCGTCTGCATCATAAAATGATACAGACCAACTGGCATCAATACATTGAATGTAAGAGTATGCGAGTTGGAGAACTAACAAAACTTAGGCTTGAGAGGGAGTAAGAATGAATACTTACCTTGGTTCTGCTCAACTCGTGATCTACTAACTCTTATTCGATATACGCAGTTAAAATAAATGTAATATAAACTATGAACTGCCTGGCCATCCTAACCTTACCAGAGTATAGGACCTGAACTGCCTAATGAATTCACTAGTAAACTATTAAGAGGGTTAATCTAAAAAGTATGACCCTTTTCTACCCATGATCGTTATATGGTTTACATGGACGCTTGAGTTATCTAAACTCGCATCCCCATATCGGTGCTCAATAAAACTCTAATATATATATATATATATATATATATATATATATATATATCTTATGTTTTTAAAACATACTGATTCTGTGATTTGAGATTAGTGCTCAAAACTTAGCTTTTCAAAAGTTCTCTTGGAAATCATAGTTTCCTCTTTTTTCTATTAAAACTAGCCATAGGCTCTGTGGAAGTCTAGCTTCCCTTCCTTCTCAAAAGTTTGAAAACATGTTGTTTAAACTCTTAGGGACTTCTTATTTCCCTTATAACCCTTGACAAGTGAACTCAACTTTATACTCTTCGCTTACTTGAAGCTTAACTCTTAGGGAATACTTAGTTCTATTATAGCTTTTGAGAAATGAACTCAGTTCTTTACTCTTTCTTGACTTGAACTTGAGCCTTAAAACGAAGTTAAACGTTTAAGTAAGACTCAAAGAACTTTGAAACTTTCCTTTA
Source organism: Solanum pennellii (assembly GCF_001406875.1). Classification (NCBI taxonomy): domain Eukaryota; kingdom Viridiplantae; phylum Streptophyta; class Magnoliopsida; order Solanales; family Solanaceae; genus Solanum; species Solanum pennellii. Next base: position 50,268,961 of record NC_028637.1, read on the forward strand.
CTCACTTCATAACTTTAGACTTGACTTCTTAGTTTCTTGATTTTGATCCTAACTTCTCTTGAATTTGAATTATGAATTCAAGCATCATGATTTGAGTTCTTGGATGATTTCTAGGTGTTTATAAATCATTTGAAGTGATTAGAATTACAGGAAGGTGTTAATGTACCTTGGAAGGACTTTAAAAGACTAAACTATGAAAACTGGACGAAAAACGCCGGGTTTGGCATACTGTTGCCGCACCACACCAGCCTCAGTTGACTGAGACCTGATTCTGGCGCACTGGTGGCGCGCCGCACCAGGCCTTGGTTGACTGAGGTCAAATTCTGGCGCACTGTAGGCGCGCCCTTACCCAGGTGCGTCTGACGAATTTTTCAACTCATTTTCCACCTCTAAACTCTCCAAGACTTTCTGGATATTTCTCTAAACAATTGGGACCATTGTTACTATCAATAACTACTGGATTCAACTCAATTTATCTCGAATTAACAAGTATCAATAACTACTATGGCCAACAATCCAATCAATAAGAAATCAAACGTTCTTTCAAGAACTTATCTCCTAACATGAAATAAATCCAAAATTTCGATGAATGAAACAAATTGATGTGTGGTGAAGTAACCCAATACAAAAGATCCCACATACCTCAAAGATATCACCCCCGACGAAATCCAGGCACGATCCTTGACGTTCTTGGACGATTTTTGGTCTTCCTCTTCTTTTCTCCTTTTCTCCCAAACCCTAAGTGTTCTTAAATTTGAAAAACTGATTTTGGACTTGTTTTTACCCCTAATATAACCTTAAAACGAATTAAGAAATACTTAGGGTGAAAAAACAACTTTGCCCTTACTAAAATTCGAATTGGACTTTCCTCAGTCCAACAACCCACTTCCGAAAGACATTTCCCCCTCATACGACATCGGATTTGTGCAAAATCGGCGGCATTGGAAAGATCTTCTCAAGAAATTTCCAACCATATAAATAATTCACCTAGACTTCTCCTGAATTGGAAGTTATGACCGTTTGAACATGACAAAAACTCACTTTTGAAAGCTGGAAATTTTTCATATTTCCTTACTTATTTTCAAGATTGATTATTCTTGTTTTTCTTAGCTTAACCTTATTTAGTTCAAGTTACGAGAAGTTACAATAATGCATATTTAGAACAAATAAATCGAACATGTATTGGTCAATTACATCACTTATGAATTTTTGTCGTTTGCGACTTAATTATAACCCATTTTAATTTTTGTCGCTTGTGATTTAATTGTAACCCATTTTAATTATTCAGATTTCAATAAATGAGTTTTAAAATTTACCAATCTATATAAAAGACTTGCATAGTTTTGTTAATTGAAAAGGAATAAGGCAAAACTAGCAATAGTAACATCAAGTTTTTAGCAATTGTAATGTTTATGTCAAACAATCAAGTAAAGGGTCTAAACAAAGTTGTTTTCTTTGACCCACGTGTATCTCTTCTTTGAATTAATGTTGTGTGTGTGGTTGTGTGTGCTCGTGCGTGCGTGTGTTGAGATAGTTCCAAACTTTATGTGTGTGATTGTATTGGGTAAGTTATTAAACATGTAAACATAATGAATTCTTTTACAACCATCCTTTTTTAATCTTATACGTTTTTTTATATATATTAAAAATATAAAAAATCATACAACTTGCCACACATGCTAAAAGTAGTCTAAATCGGACTATCTTTCATTTGTTAAGAGTTTATCTATTTTTTATATTATTTTGGCTCATAAAATGATTAATAAATATGTAATATCACAATATTTATATCACTTAAGCATGATAAAACTAATGTGATTTGATGTAACTATTCTCACTTAGATTTTGTACTTAAGCACAAATTTAGTTAATGATTAAGCTAGAATAAAGTATCTATAAATAGATGTCGTTGAAAAAAATTGACGAATATAAAATAAAAATATGTTTTATTTTTGAAAAAATGACAAATATATAATATGATTTCTTTTGAGGAAAATTCACCTTTATTTACTTGATTTTGTATACGATAATGCACATTTAGAACAGATAAATTAAACTTGTATTGGTCAATTACATCACTTATGAATTCTTCCAGCTTGCGAATTAATAGTAACCCATTTTAATTTTTGTTGCTTGTGTTTTTATTGTAACCAATTTGAATTATTCAGATTTCAATAAATGAGTTTTAACATGTATCAGTCTATATAAAGGACTTGCATAGTTTGGTTAATTGAAAATAAATTAGGCAAAACTAGCAATAGTTACATCAAGTTTTTAGCAATTGTAATGTCTATTTCAAACAATCAAGTATAGGGGATAAATTTAGTTGCTTCCCAACTCTACATGTATCTTTTCAATGAATTAATGTGTGTGTGCGTGCGTGTGTTGTGTGTTCTCGTACTTGTGTAGATATAGTTTCAATATTTATGTGTGTGATTATTTTGGGTAAGTTGTTGATCATGTACACATAATAAAGTATTTACAACCATCCTTTTTAATATTATACAACTTATATTTATTTGTATATTTTCTATTAAAAAAATAAAAATCATGCGGCTTACTATTGTCACGACCCAAAATCGAGCCGCGACTGGCACCCACACTTACCCTCCTATGTGAGCGAACCAACCAATCTAAACCCTAACATTTCAATATAATACCAACAGAAAGTAATGCGGAAGACTTAAACTCATTAATAAAACCAATTCAATAACTTCTAAAATTCAACATCTATTATTCCCCAAAATCTGGAAGTCATCACCACAAGAACATCTATG
>NC_028637.1:50280312-50293632 GCF_001406875.1 Solanum pennellii
TAACAGAAATCCGACCCAGCCTGGGATTACGCAGCCTGTGACGGCCCGTCGCGCCTGCGACGGTCCGTCCTGTTGCTCCGTCACAGAGTTCAGAGACTCAATTCCTGTGGAAGATGTGTGACGGTCCGTCGTGCCCACGACGGTCCGTCCTGCCATTCCGTTACGAAGTTCAGAGAGTCGATTTTAGTACCCAAATTTCAGAATTCTAAGTATTTTGGAACGAGACCCCCTCGACGGTCCGTCGTGCCCATGACGGTCCGTCGTGGGTTCTGTCGTCTCAGCCAGTTTTTCCAGAAACAAAATCTGCAGCTCAAAACGACTAAACAGGTCGTTACAACTATACATTGTAAAATTAATATAAAATTGGACTATCTTTCACTTGTTAAGAGTATATCTATTTTTTATATTGTTTTGGCGTATAAAAATGATTAATAAATAAGTACTATCATCATAGTTATATCACTTAAGCATGATAAAAACTAATGTGATTTGATGTGACTATTGTGTAGCTTTTTCTCACTTAGATTTAATACTTAAGCACAAATATACTTAATGATTAATCTAGAGTCTAATATCTTTGAATATATGTTGCGGGGAAAAAAAATCACTAACATAAAATCGTAAATACATATTAATTTTTAAAAAATGATAAATGTATAATGTTATATTTTCTTTTTCTTTTTGACTAAAATTCACCTTCGTTTGCTTTATTTTTTATTAGATAATGCGCATTTATAACAAGTGTATTAAGCTTGTATCAGTTACATCACTTATGAATTCTTGTCGTTTGCAGTTTAATTAAAACTTATTTTAATTCTTATCGCTTGCGTTTTAATCATTAATAATTTTAATTATTCAGATTTCAATAAATGAGTGTTAACATGTATCTATCTATATAAAGGACTTGCTTAGTTTGGTTAATTGAAAAAGAATTGGGCAAAAATAGCAATAGAAACATCAAGTTTTTAACAATTGTAATGTCTACATCAAAAAATCAAGTAGAGTGTCTAAATGTAGATGTTCTCTTCCTCCACGTGTATCTTATCTTTGAATTAATCTGTGCATGCGTATATGCCTGTGTACGTGTGGTTGTGTGTGCTCGTGCGTGCGTGTGTAGAGATAGTTTCAAACTTATGTGAGTGAAGGTAAGTTGATGTATATTCTTCTACAACCATCCTTTTTTAATCTTATTCAATTTATATTTATTTTTATAATTTATATATTTAAAAAATAGAAATCATGTGGCTTAAACACATGCTAACATTAGTCTAAAATAGAACTATCTTTCACTTGTTAAGAGTGTATCCATTTTTTTAAATATTTTTTTGGCGTTAAAAAATGATTAATAAATATGTAATATCAAAATAGTTATATCACTTAAGCATGATAAAACTAATGTGATTTGGTGTAATTATTGTGTAGCTTTTTCACACTTAGATTTAATACTTAAACACAAATTTAGTTAATGATTAAGCTAGAGTTAAGTATCTGTGAATAGATGTTGTTGGCAAAAAATTCACTAACATAAAATCGAAAATACATATTATATTTGAAAAAATGACAAAGTATAATATTATTTTTTTTCGTTTTCTTTTTGACTAAAATTCACTTTCGTTTACTTTATTTTGTATAAGATAATGCTCATTTATAACAAATATATTAAGCTTGTATTGGTCAATTACATCATTTATGAATTATTGTCGCTTGCGACTTAATTGTAATCCATTTTAATTAGTCTCTTGCGATTAATCGTAACCCATTTTAATTATTCAGATTTCAATAAATGAATTTTAATAAGTATCTACCTATATAAAGGACATGCATAGTTCGGTTAATTATAAAGGAGTTCGGCAAAACTAGCGATAGAAACATCAAGCTTTTAGCAATTGTATCTTTGAATTAATGTGTGTGTGTGTTGGAGGGGGGGGGGGATTGTGGTTGCTCGTGCGTGCGTGTGTAGAGATAGTTTCAAACTTTATGTATGATTATATTGGATAAGTTTTTGATCATGTATAGATAGTAAATTGTTAGACAATCATTCTTTCTTAATCTTATACAATATGTATTTATTTGTATATTTTAGATATTGAAAAAATAAAAAATCAAGCGACTTACCGCACATGCAAAAAATAGTCTAAAATCGGACTATTTTTCATTTGTTAATAGAGTATCTATTTTCTTTTTTATATTCTTTTGGCCCTTAAAAATGATTAATAAATATGTAATATTATAATAGTTCTACCACATACGCATAATAAAACTAATGTGATTTGGTGTTATTATTTGTAGCTTTTTCTCACTTAGATTTAATACTCAAGCAGAAATTTAGTTAATGATTAAGCTAGAGTTTAACATCTATGAATAGATGTTGTTTGGAAAAAATTTCACTAGCATAAAATCGAAAATACGTATTATTTTTGAAAAAATGACAAAGGTATAATATGAATTTTTTCGACTAAAATTCACCTTTATTTATTTGATTTTGTACTAGATAAGCACATTTAGTCCATTAAATTAAACTTGTATTGACTAATTACATCACTTATGAATTCTTGTCGCTTGCGAATTAATTATAACCCATCTTAATTTTTGTCGCTTGTGAATTAATTGTAACTCATTTTAATTATTCAGATTTCAAAATATGAGTTTTAGCATGTATGAATCTATATAATGGACTTGCACAATTTGATTAATTGAAAAGAATGACACAAAGCTAGCAATAGAAACATCAAGGTTTTAGCAATTGTTATGTCTATGTCAAACAATCAAGTAGATGGTCTAAATGTAGTCGCTTCCCTTGATCCACATGTATCTTTTGTTTGAATTAATATGTGTGTGCGTGCGTGCGTGCATGCGTTGGTGTGCGTGATTGTGTGTGCGTGTGCACTTTTGCGTGCGTGCGTGTGCGTGCATGCATATTGATAGTTTCAAATATTATATATGTAGTTATATTAGGTAAGTTTTTGATCATGTATAGATAATAAGTTCTTTTACAACCATCATTTTTCATCTTATACAATTAATATTTATTTTTATATTTTATACATTAAAAAATTAAAAATCATGTGACTTACTACACATGCTAAAATTAATCTAAAATGGGATGATTTTTTACTTGTTAATAGTGGATATATTTTTCTTATATCATTTTGGCACTTAAAAATGATTAATGAATATGTAATATCACAATCGTTACATCACTTAAGCATGATAAAACTAATATAATTTTGTGTAACTATTGTGTATTTTCTAACTGAGACTCAATATTTAATCACAAATTTAGTTAATGATTAAGCTAGAGTTTAATATTTATGAGTAAATTATGTGGGAAAAAGATTTCACTAACATAAAATCAAAAATACATATTATTTTTGGAAAAATGACAAATGAATAATACGATTTTTTTCTTTTCTTTTTGGATAAATTTCACCATCGTTTACTTGATTTTGTATAATTTAATGCGCATTTATAACAAATAAATGAAATTTGTATTGGTTAATTACAGTACTTATGAATTCTTGTGCAACTTTTTGCAGGTGTCTCGGCCAAGGCAAGGACACTTTGGGAAATTCACCTAGGGTCATAATTAAGTCATGGACGATTATTTTTAAGTGTTTTTAGGTATTTAAGAATATTTAAGCTATAATATAGTCATTTATACTCTATACTCCAAAACAAAAACCTTTCCCTCTCAAAACTCTCTCAATATCACCATTGAAGAAGAAGAGAAAAAGGAGGCAACTTCTAGAACGAATTTCACCAAGGTTTCAAGCTTAGATTAAGGCTTTGATTAAAGGTAGTGAAGCTTATTCTTTCATGGATTCTTCCATCCTTGAAGTCCCTCTAGTTTCCCTTAATTGTAAACCCAAAATACCGCAATCTAGATATATGGGGTTGTGATTGCATTGTGGGTAAGACTTATTTGTGATCCCAATCTAGTGGGTAGCATTCAATTATTTTTATATGATGATTGTATGATGTTTTTAATGAGGTTCCTTGATGAATTTAGCATTTGATGATGAAGGTGATCATGGTGATTTAGGCCATTAAGGTAAAGATTTAGGATTCTAGATTGATCTTCTTAATGCAATTGTCTTGTGTACTAATTGATCATAGAAGGATCATCTATTATATGAATTGAACTAGACCTTGTTGATTAGGATTGATCTTAGCTTGTTATGTATGAATTGAACCTTAAAGATGAATTATGGCTAGATTCACCAAGTAATGAAGAATGTGAGATACTTGATAGTCCTATAATCTACATATAAAAGAAGATAGACTGAAGTGAAGAATTATGAATCTTAGGTTGTTGTGTTGGCTGTTGATTTAGGAATTTAATAAATGAAAGTGATAGAATCACTTGAGCATGGAGGACAATAAAAGTGTTGAGCAAGGCTTGACAAGAAAATCTAGGAGTATCTGATTGACTCCAAGTGGATATGTCAATGAGAAGGTTTGTCACACAAGGGTCTGGACTCCAAGTAGAAAGGAGAGCCACACCTAGTTATTTTGGTGACTATCCATGTTTAAGGGGAACTCTTACGTAGTACAGTGTGAGTTTTCCCAAAGTTAGGTCTCATGAGGCGAGAGTCTTTCACGTAGTGGGGTCAAGGTTTCCTAGTAGAGATCTCCATATCCTAAGAACTAAGATATGTTTGAGAAGCATCCCATAGTGTTCAAAGCAAAATGAACTAAGACTTACTTGATGAAGTAACTCGTAGTGTTCAAATGTGTGGATGAATTAGACATACCCAAGAGGGTATCTTGTAGTGTTCATGATTGTAAAAGGAACTTCGACATGCTTAATGAAGTATCTCATAGGGTTCAAACTAATAAAAAACTAAAACGTGCTTGAGATAGAGTACCTCAGAGTGTTCTAAAGTTAAAAAGAAGAACTAGGTTCTAAAGTAAGAAGAAATAGTAAGAGGACCTAAAAGTAATACTTGTTATGATTAGTATTATGGGGTGCTATGAGTGCATTGCACAAAGTATAACCTAGGGTCACTAAAGAAAAGGCTTGAGACAGGATTGGACTAGAGTTGCCTTTCCTAGTTATAGATGACTAGACATGAGAGATTTTTAGTCAAGAGAGTTATGTTAATGTTGAGACTAAAGAGGGTGAACATGTTAAGCATGACTCCAAGATATTCTTAGTTTGTGAGGTAGTATGCGATGCCTCATATGCATTGCACAAGTGTGTTTTGAGGTGATCAAAAGGGTGGTGATCAAAAGGGTATAGTACTCTTATGTATGAAGAACTTAGGTCTTAGTTATGAAAGTGGGCTATGATCAAGAACGACCAAAGAGAGGTACTTAGCTAGGTAGTAGAATGGGATGCTACCATGGCCTTACACAAGTATACTTTGAGGTGGCTTGTGAGGTAGTTAACTCGAGTAAGAAGGACAAATAAGTTGAAATATAAACTTAAGTATGCTTTATGATGATTTGGTATACTTATGATATTAATGTTATGTTTATGCTATTATCCCTTATGATTATGTCTATTATTGACTAACCCTTGAGATATCTTATGTTTTGTATGTTAGCTTTCATACTTGGTATATTTTGTACTAACACATATTTTGCTTAATTTCTAATTCAATGTAGGGTGTTGAGGAGATTGAGTTGCTTTGAAGGACAGAGTTTCCAAGGCTTTCAAGAAGTGAAGATTGGTGAATCCTCATAGCATTTGAGGACAATACCCTTATGTTCCATTTATGTCTTTTACTATGTTTAGACTTTTTGTGGGTTGCGTCTCAAGACATTGTTATTCATATATTGCAAAGATAGTTTGAGACATGTATTAGAAAGTCTTCCGTTGCTATGAAATGATTTTCGTATTATCTTGAAAGAAAGTATTTAATTCCGCACTACTTTTCATATATATGCGATGAATGATGTCTAAGAGCTTCTACAAGACCTCCGAGAGGTCAAGTACGCCTCGTCACGACTAGGGGCTGCTCTCCGATTGTGACAAGGAGGGTCCTGCTAGTCTGATTATCCAGGAGAGTCCTGCTAGTCCCATTATCGAAGAGGGTCTTGCTAGTCCCATTATCCAAGAGGGTCTTGCAAATCCCATTATGAGGAGGGTCCTGCTAGTCCCATTATCCATGAGTGTTCTGCTAATCCCATTATCCAGGAGGGTCCTGCTAAACCCATTATGAGGAGGGTCCTGCTAGTCCCATTATCCAGGAGGATCCTGCTAATCCCATTATGAGGAGGGTTCTGCTAGTCCCATTATGCAGGAGGGTCTTGCCAATCTCATTATGAACCAGGAGGGTCTTGCTAGTCCCATTATCTAGGAGGGTCCTGCCAGCCCCATTATTCAGGAGGGTCCTGATAATCCCATTATGAGGAAGGTCCTGCTAGTCCTATTATCCAGGAGAGTCCTGCTAGTCTCATTATGAGGAGGGTCCTGCTAATCCTAAATCTTATGCTGAAGAATATATTATTAAACAGAATTGTCATTTGAAATCACCACAGTTTTTTTAAATTTTAGTCCAGTTTGCACCACAAAATATATTAGAATGAAATATAAATACCTATATCAATAAAAAAAAATTAAAAAATACAAGTATGCAATTAGGGAGTTTGTTCCCTAGAAATGAGAAATAATAGGCTGTTTGTTTCCTATATATATACACCTCAATTTTTGAAACTTTTTTTTTTAATTTATCCTTTCTTTTTTTATTATCTATAAAAATGATCTTATTATGATATTTCAAGGATACACAATTTTATTTTGTTAGATCGAGTCCTATGATAAGACTGCCTACGTATCTTGTATAGCAAGAATCAGGTCACACGTAGTTCTTATCAATAAAAAATTATTATTTATTTTCTTGATTCTTACTACCAAAGACATCTTTTTGAGAAACGAATCAGTTCATGGTTGTCTATATTTTGACTTTAGTTGGTAATAACAATTAGTATTATGCATATGAATCACATTCAACTAATTTCAGTCAAATTTGAGGTCAACTTTGAATAATCCCTATAATTTCAAATTGTATCTCAAACATATTTAAGTATTTACAAGATGAGTTCATCGGGCCTAAGTTAAGGGATAAAATTATTCATATCCTCATGTTTCAAATGCTTTCGCGACAATTGAAGTCTTTTTTAATAGAATAGAAGCGTTCTGATCTTAGGACGTTTTAGAGTTCACTCGCGCTCAGAAAGATGTTTAATGCATGAGATCGAGATACCATACGCTTGGCCCTCATCTAAGAATCCACTAATGTGAGAACACAAAATAACGAGATCAAGTAGGACTTGTCATTGACTTATAATGTAGGCTTAAAGAAAGATAGGATGTTCATTTGGGATAAAGTGATTGTTTCCTCCTTAAAGTTTAGACAATCCTCTCAACATTTTCATTTTCGCATTTGACCTTTGTTTTCTTGAAAACTTCTCCTCATTTATTTTCTCTTCTTTTTTTCATTTCCTTTTCTTTTTATTGGAGATTTTTTCTTATTTTTTAGTCTAGCTTTTCTTTGTAATTTTTTTTCTTTAACTTTCATATATTTGGCCTTTTCATTTTGGCACCCAACTCAAGTATTTGGCGATGTGTATATAACTAATAGTGCGCGCTGGGAGGTGAGACCGAGGAATAGTGCATTTATGCACTCAAAGTTATTTGAATAAAAATGTCTTAGGATCGAAATGGTAGTTCTATGGATAACACATCATTTGGTTTGAAAGGCACAATCGGATCAAAGAAAGACTATAATCCTTTCCCAAATTAAATGTTGTTCAAAATTTCGTTTCAACCAACATTCTGGCCACGTTTTAGATCAGCAAAGTCATGTCATTGAATTTTACATCTGACGCTCACCACACAATGCACATGAAACATGAGTTCAAATTTATTTTAGCCTTAAGTTTAAGCAAAACAGATTCTCAAGTATTACATAAATATATTATGAGATACCAAAAGAAGTTTATTGATCACTACAAAGTTGATGTCTTGCCAAATAGTTTATCACTTTATTATTTTTTCTTATGCATAATCCTAAGCATGTTGATACCAACCAAGTCAAAAAAATTTCAAATAAAAAAAATCTATTTTTTTGCCCTAGTTTATGTGAAATCGGATTTTTAGATTTTTTCTTGGTTGGACCAAACTACAAAATAAGATTGTCTACGTATCTTTTCAAATCAACAATCAAGTCAAACCTAGTTCAGAAGATTATAAACACAACATTGTTTTTAATAAGAAATACTTTTCCTATAAGATTTTAAATAAGGATCACCGAACCTGAGAAGGGTTGCCTACGTATCTCATCAAGGTGAGAATATAATCAAGTGTGTGTAGTTCATTTAGATCTGACAATTAAGCAATTTTGTTTCTTAAAAGATTGAAATTTTTTGAAAAACACAACTATACATAATAAAAGAGAACTTTCTTTTTGTTGTGATTTCTGTTTAAAAGCGAATAATCTTTTCTTTTTGTCAGAAATGCAAAAAAAAAATCTTAAATAAGAAAATTTTTTTAGTAATTTTTTTCTATGTCTTTTTTTAATGTAAAAATCTAAAAAAAAAACTTATTTCACTGATCACCATAGCTTATTAATTATATACAAGGACCTTTCAAATATATACATTTTTAGGTAGCGTATAAAATAATTTAGGTGGTTAAATAAAATTAGGGTATCTATCCAAGACAAATTTGACTCCTATGTAGAATCTCAATTAAGTCAAATGAAAATTATTAAAATAATTAGAACCTACTAGTAATAACTATATCTAATTCCAGTTCTACTAAGGTTAAACTTTATGCAGAAAGATATCTAGATTGGATGTAAAATGAGCGGACAGCTCAAGTTGGGGAGTAGCACCGTACCAGTAGCAGTGTTTTCTAATTTTATGTAGGAGTGCTCTCCACCCTAAACAGGTGTTTAAAATCTTTCTTCATGGACCATAGATCCACTGGCTATCTTGACAGAATTGGTGTGCGCAGACACAATTTCCATAATGATATTATTGAAGACTCAAAGAGGTGTGCGAGAGAATACAAGTATATATAGTTCAAATAATATCAAAATAATAAATATGTACACATTTTTTAGCACATTAGACCAACAAATACAATATCCATAAGAAAACTCAATAATAAAGTCATATATAGTTCAATGTTTACAAACTCGAGTTCTGATTATTCCCCAATAGAGTATCGCGATCTGTCACACTCCTATTTTTCCTTAAGAATCAAATGTATTTGAGAGAAAGAGTTTTTCCAATTAAAGTGACTTTTTGAAAAGCGATTATTTTATATTTAGAGTCGCCACCTGGAATTGAGTTTTGGTGTACCAAGTCACCTTATTTAAATCCCTAATCAAAAGGAAATTTGACTCCTTATATTGTTTGGTCTGCGAACATAGAGATCGAGTAAGAAATTTTGTTGACCGAGGGAAAGATAATAGGCATCCCTCGAGTCCCGTGATTCTAGAACGGGCGCTTTATTGACTATATATGACTTCAATTAATTTTTTGGATATTAGATTATTTAGCTATTAAAAATGTTATTTACCGTCATATTTTAATTTATTTAAAAATATGTCATTTTATTAGTGTATGACTTTTCATACATTTTTAATTTTTTTTCATCTTTCAATGTATTGATTTTTCTTTTTTCTTATTTTTTTTACTTTTTCTTTATTTTTTATTGTTACGTTCCTTTTACTTCTTTCATTACTTTTTTTCAAAAACAAAAAACTTTGTTCCTATTTTTAATAAACAAAATATCATTATACTTTTAACACACTCTACTTTTTGTTCTTTTAATTTTAAAATCTCTTATTTTCATTTTTAGTGTTGTACATTTTTCCTTCTTTTTTATTTTTTCTTAACGCTTTTTTTCATTCTTTTCTTAATTCAAATTTTCCTTTTTCTTATCCTAATAAGTTTATTATTTTTATTTTTGTTAGCACCTAAAAGATCAAGACAACACACATATTATAGCGTAAAACATAACTTAATACTTTTCTAAACACGATCAAACAAAGAATTCATTCAAATTAGCTAGACATGAACATAAAAATTTTGATAATTAATTAAGGTAAAAGAACGAGAAATAGACTATTAAGCATGTGAGAGATACTCACAATGTCGTATAGCATGTTCGGATATATTTCAGTACACAACATTATTAATATTAACAGATTAAACACATACAAAATATGAACAACTTCAATATACTGGAATTAATTCTTGTACAATCATGTAATGACCCAAAAGGTCATTTTAGAAAAAATTCATAAAAAATATTGTTTTACTTATCTCGATAGTTGCCCCAGTTTATTTATGACCAGTCGGTGAAGTTGATTTGAGAATTTTAAACTATTCGATAACTATGTTACTTTGTTTACCTGTATTTATTAAATAACTTCTTTTAATTTATTTGGTCGTTAAATGAACCAAGTTTAAGATTTATTTTAGCTAATATATTAAAAATAAGTTATAAGGGTTTTCACTTTAATACATAATTATTATAGAGGGAAAAAGGGAGATAGAAAATGTACCTACATTGCATCGGGTGAAGAGGAATCGCATGGTGAATTAGGTAAACCATACCTCAACCTATAAATTTGTATGTATGACTATATGTATATCTACCTATTATTATAATAATCATGTGTTCGGTACACATGAACATGTTTATTTTGACGACTAACAAAGATGCATAATGGAGAAAACTTGATTCGAAGATTCCGAGCCTACTGGAAGAAGGATTCCGAACTTACATTATCTTGAACTTGATTTGAAGATTCCAAGCCTACTGGAAGGAGGATTCCGAACTTACGTATTACTTGATAAGTGTTGGAAAACTGACTTAATGTAGGAAAACTATTTTCTTATTTAATTAAGGAAAGGTTCGAGGAAGTATATCACCTAATCTAAGTTGAGTTCAACAAAGATTACGTGTTGCAGCAGCAAGGGTAGAGACCTAATTCAAGTTGTATTCTACAAAGTCTTGATGCGGCAGCAAGTTGAAGAAGAACGTATAAGCGGTTGCGGAAGACAAAAAAAGAAGTCCTAATGCTACAAGGTTTTGTTCCAGTGACAATTTTCCAGCGACAAAGGGTGGAAACAAAGTCCAGAGTTGAGTTCAACAAGGATTTGATGCGGCAAAGTTAAAGTTGAAGAAAGAGTTGAAGATGCGGTGAAGACGAGTTTCGCACAATGTACGAATCCTACGCGTGAGCTTCTAAGTTTCATGAGAAAAAGGAAGCAGAGCACAAGTAGGATTTCTAGTTGAAATAGGTTTTGGATTCAAGTCCAAATCTATAAATAGGGCGATAGATTCGCTTGAAGAAAATTGCCCACTTACATAGAGAGAAGATCAAAACACGATCAAGATGTCTGAGAGAGTTTTGAAATTTATTGGGAGTGTTGCAATTTGTGAGGAAAAATTGTAAAATTTTAATTAAGAGTTTTGATTATAATTTGAGTTTTGTGAGTAGGAGTTGCTCGACAAGTTGTAGAACTTGAAGAACATCAGAAGATATAAAACCGGGGGTTTTGTGTCATTGGATATCTAGAAATAAGAGTTTATAATTTCTTAGCTAGGAATTAGAGTTTATAATTCCTCTAGGAATTAGAGTCTATAGTTCCTAAGGTTACAGAGCTTTGTAATCATTGTATTGTTTGAAGTTTATAAATAATACAAAGTGTTGTTCGAATTGATTATCATTAAGTTTTAAATAAACAGAAACACGTTGTCTGTACGTGTTCCTTTGAAGAATTCAGGAGGGAGAATTTCAACAATTGGTATCAGAGCAGGTTATCTTCGAAGAGTCTAATAACTCAAGATAAGATCATTATGAATTATGTACCTCCTCTCGGACACGGTGAAGGTCAACACATCAATAGACCACCACTATTCAATGGACATTACTATGCATGGTGGAAGGCGAGAATGGAGGTTTTTCTACAAGCCAAAGACTATGAATTATGGATGACAGTTATTAATGGTCCCCTTATTCCTATGATGAAGGATGATGAAGGGAAAGTCATTCCAAAGCCCAAGACACAATATGGAGAAGCATATTATAGAATGATTGCAAAGAATGTCAAAGCTAAGTACATCCTTGTATGTGGACTTGGACCAAACGAGTTTAATCGCATCTCTGGTTGTACTATAGCGAAACAAATTTGGGACACATTGATAAATGCACATGAAGGAACTTCTCCGAGCAAAGAAAAAGAATCTGACATTGCTATTGATTGGGGAACATGTTCAGACAACTCAATTGAAGATGACACAGAAGATGTTGCTTTGATGGCCATGGAGGAATCTGAACCGGAATCTAAATCAGACATTAAAAAAAGGGAGGTAAATCTTTTTGACCTTAAAAATAAACTAAAAGATTTTTCAAAGAAAAATTTATCTTCCTTTATTCTAACACTCATGGATAATCTTCAAGAGTGGAATGAAAATAGAGATTAGTTATTGACTTCCTTAACCAGCTTAAAATTTGAACAAATTGATTTTGAAAAAAATTAGTTCTGATCTCAAGAAAGAAAATCACCTCCTAAAGGAACAAGTACAACAACTTGATTCCTGCACTTTGCCTCTCAAATCTGAAATTTTGAAACAAAGTGTTACTGGGAATGGAAAAGAAAAAATTAGTGGTGATCAAATCAAATGTGGCCAAGATCTAATTAGGTTAAACAATGAACTATCTTCTGAAAGGGAAAAATCTAGAAGAATAAATCTTGACCTAACTAGAACTAAGTATGAGCTTGAGAGGGAAAACAAATGGACTCAATCCTCAATGATTGTGGCTCAACTCAGTAATAGAAAAAATAACACTGAAGGTGGAATAGGTTTTGTTAAAGAAGTCCCTAAAAAACCTCTTATTTGTGCAAACATTGTGGTAGTAGTGGTGTCACGACCCAAAACGGGTCGCGAGTGGCACCCACACTTATCCTACTATGTGAGCGAACCAACCAATCTAAACCCCAACATTTCAACCATAATAAAACAGAATATAATGCGGAAGACATAAACTCATTAACGAAATCAATTAATAACTTCTAAAATTTAATACTTATCATCCCCAAAATCTGGAAGTCATCACCACAAGAACATCTATCCTCAAATTACTAAATCTAAGAATATCTAGGAAACTAAAATAAATAAACAGCTAGTTCATGCCGGAACTTCAAGGCATCAAGACATGAAGAAGAAGATCCAGTACAAGCTAGAAGCAATAGCTCACCCTGAGATCTGATGTGATGGAGACTGGCTAGAGTTGCAGTTGAGTTGAAGACGATGGCACGTTTGCTGCACTCCACAATTAACAAAGAAAA
>NC_028637.1:50298893-50299203 GCF_001406875.1 Solanum pennellii
ATCAAGCTCATGAAAGCAGCAGGGGCATTCGTAAGCCCAAAGACATTACTAAGAACTCATAATGCCTATACCTGGTCCGAAAAGCAGTCTTGGGCACATCCGTTGCCCGTATTTTCAATTGATGATAACCAGATCTCAAATCGATTTTTGAGAAGGTACAAGCACCTTGTAACTAATCGAACAAATCATCGATGCAAGGAAGAGGATACTTGTTCTTAACAGTTACTTTATTCAGTTGCCTGTAGTCTATGCACATCCGAAAACTCCCATCTTTCTTCTTCACAAATAAAACAGGAGCACCCCAAGGGGA
>NC_028637.1:50302188-50380408 GCF_001406875.1 Solanum pennellii
CTGTGACGGTCCGTCATGACTGTGACGGTCCGTCCTGCAGGTCCGTCACAAAGTTCAGAGAGTTAATTCTGTGGAAAGATTTGTGACGGTCCGTCGTGCCAACGACGGTCCGTCCTGCCATTCCGTCGTGAAGTTCAGAGAGTCGATCTCAGTACCCAAATTTTCAGAATCTAAGTGTTTTGGAACGAGACCACCTCGACAGTCCGTCGTGCCCATGACGGTCCGTCGTGGGATCCGTCGACCCTGACAGTTATTACAAGAATAAACTCTACTGCTCAAAACGACTAAACAGGTCGTTACAAGTGGCCACTCAAGTGGTACCTTCCCAATAGTTATAGCTCACATGGATACGAACTTCAAAACTGTCTGAAATAGAAAATCAACCATGGTAAAAGAAAGGAATCACGTCAAAGGAACATGTTGGGGAAAAAGAAAAAATCTAAAAATGTTTTACCAATATGGATTAATAGATATATGATTCATCCTTTTTATCAATACAAAGGACCCAAGATAGTATAAGTTCCTAAATCTAACACCTTCAAATTTGCAGAAAAAGTGAGAGGAAGCAGG
This sequence comes from Solanum pennellii, assembly GCF_001406875.1. Taxonomy (NCBI): domain Eukaryota; kingdom Viridiplantae; phylum Streptophyta; class Magnoliopsida; order Solanales; family Solanaceae; genus Solanum; species Solanum pennellii. The sequence continues at coordinate 50,302,759 of NC_028637.1, forward strand.
CAACATTCACCAATTGAACATGTTGCTTCAGATTTAAACTGGAAGAAATTCCTCTCACTTGAAAAAAAAAGGTAATGGATGAATAACATTGAAAAGAACAGAGAAAAAAAAAAGGAAAGACTGAAGAAGCATGTGAAAGAAACAGGTCCAACCTATGCAGTATTTAAAAGTTATGCGCAATCAGATGATCAATCAATCAAAAATATGATCAGCCAAGGAAAACACTTTCAAAAGGAACAATTTGGAACTTGGGGGATGATTAAGGTCACATGAGAATCCCTCAATGGCTAATGAACATTGCGCATACTGCCCTCTAATCTTGAATTCTATGCTCATTTGTACATTAAGTTGTATGTTTCTATACCACTTTTAAAGTCATGCTACTCATGCACTATAAACATTGTATTTGCATCTGGCACGAGAGAGAAGCTTAGTAAAATTGAAGCAAAATTCTGCATTATCCAGAGATATAAGGTATGTGCGCTACAATTATTCATGATTAAATATAAAGTCAATGCACTTGAACCTATTTCTTCCACTTGACCCAAAAGATATTCATGCCCTAAATACTACCAAAACAAAAAGTCTTACCCCAATGTGATGGTCTATGGTTGAGATGAATTTGGTGGACGACACCTTTACTTATAAAATACAGATTGAGAAAGTAGAGTGTGCAGGTTCTTAGGGGGAATCATTTGTATTGAGCAAGGTTTTGAAGGATTCACCTTGTGAGGGATAATATTTTGGGGATCCTACACTTGAACAAAGTTCACTTTTTAGGCTCAATTTGGGTGCATCGAGTGAGGGGGAACCGATGGGAGACCCATCTGTTTGACCCTAGTTCTTCTATTGGAAACCATATAAACTGGGAGTTAGGATTGATGTCAAAGAGGTATTATTATAGTTGATGTTGCATATGATAGCACCACGCCCAGGGAACAGATTGAGATATCATGTTCCTCTACAAATAATTTTCAAGAAAACTTGTTCCTTATACTGACTCTACTGAAATTAAAGATGAGTGAACTATTGTTTCCGCAGATGGTACATTATTGATTGAACAAGTTCCTTAAAAGTGATATAAGAAGAAAAAAAAAAGATCGAGCGTGCATAGACCAAGGAACCTTTTAATTGAGAAGGCTGCTAATTTTGTTAATCCAAAAGATATTTTTGCTGCTGAAAAATGACTTTTATTTATCCTCTCATGCCTGATCTTTTGATATTACCTAGACACTCTAGCCTTTGACTTTCAATTCTTTTCTTATCACAAGTGCTTGATTCTATGTTTAATTTCGATTACATTTGTAGAGTATATGCTTTTTGATTAATGCTAATGTTGGCTTGAGTTTTGTGTTCATGTCTATCTCCTATGTTTGTGAAAGTGTTTTTGTGTAAGTGATAGCCTCAATTGTCATGAGTATCGTTTTTGCTTTTATGTTGGTGTTCACCAGTGGTTGATTGTGTTTTATTCAAGTTTTTATGATGTCAAAAGGGGGAAGTGTGCATACATTACACATTATGCGATGTTTGTCATCATCAAAAAGAGGAAATTTGTTCGGTACACATGAACATGTTTAATTTGACGACTAACAAAGATGCATAATGGAGAAAACTTGATTCAAAGATTCTAAGTCTACTGGAAGAAGGATTCCGAACTTACGTATAGCTTGAACTTGATTTGAAGATTCCAAGCCTACTGGAAGGAGGATTCCGAACTTACGTTAACTTAATTTAAGAAAACTATTTTCTTATTTGATTAAGGAAAGGTTTGAGAAAGTATATCACCTAATCTAAGTTGAGTTCAACAAAGATTATGTGTTGCTGCAGCAAGGGTAGAAACCTAATTCAAGTTTTATTATACAAAGTCTTGATGCGGCAACAAGTTGAAGCAGAAAGTATAAGCGGTTGCGGCGAAGACAAAAAGAAGTCCTAATGCTACAAGGTTTTGTTCCAGTGACAATTTTTCAGCGACAAAGGCTGGAAACAAAGTCCAGAGTCAACAAGGATTTTATGCGACAAAGTTAAATTTGAAGAAAGAGTTGAAGATGCTGTGAAGACGAGTTTCGTACAATGCAGGAATTCTACGCGTGAGCTTCTATGTTTCATGAGAAAAAGGAAGCAGAGCACAAGTAGGATTTCTAGCTGAAATAGGTTGTGGTTTCAAGTCCAAATCTATAAATAGGGCGATAGATTCACTTGAAGAAAATGGCTCACTTACATAGAGAGAAGATCAAAACACGATCAAGATGTTAGAGAGAGTTTTGAGATTTATTGAGAGTGTTGCAATTTGTGAGGAAAAATTGTAAGATTGTAATTAAGAGTTTTGATTATAATCTGAGTTTTTTGAGTAGGAGTTGTTCGACAAGTGGTAGAACTTGAAGAACATCAGAAGATATAAAATCGGGGGTTTTGTGTCTTTGGGTAGCTAGAAATTCGAGTTTATAATTTCTTAGCTAGGAATTAGAGTTTATAATTCCTAAGGTTACAGAGCTTTGTAATCGTTGTATTATTTGAAGTTTATGAATAATACAAAGTGTTGTTCGAATTGATTATCTTTAAGTTTCAAACAAACAGAAACATGTTGTCCGTACGTGTTCCTCTGAAGAATTCAGGAGGGTAGAATTCCAACATCATGCTTGGAAAAGAGAGGAAATAATTTGAATGTTTTGAATTTAAACTATAAATTTTTCGTTTGTAGCAGTGTGATTTGAAAAAAAGGGACATTGGTGTCCAATTAAATAATGGCTGCACAATTATTAAGGATGATTATTAGCAAATCACTGGTTTTGGGAGTATATGATGAATGCCTATTTTGGCTTTTTCAAGTTCACATGGTATGTGGTAATTTTATGTTCCTTTCTTCTTTCTTTGGTTATCGTTACTAAAAAAATAATCAAGTTATAATTTAAGTCTTGATATATTGAGATAGTTAATTAAATATTAAGTGTATTATATTATATGGAATAAATAAATTCCTGATATTGGAGATATTTGAACTTACCACTACACTTGAAATTTGGAAAATGTGAGAATTGACATGTTAATTGGTATCAAGATTAGGAGCTTGATTATACATTTGAGTGAGTTTTTGGGTCTAGGCTAAACACATAGTAATGTGGGTGTTGTTAGTTTCAAAATCTTATCGTGATTATTATTTGAATAGATTGCATTGGTTTGGAAGCTCAACGAAAAGGAAAGACTCACGTTCCGGAGTGAACTGTTGACTAATTGAGGCAAGTGGATTTTTAAACTCTTGTTAAGCGATGAAATGTGTGTATTTCCTGGTGGTATATGTTTTGGAGTAATGAGACTAAACTTGATACATTTTTAACAAATAGTAATGCGATTTGAATTTTTCAAAGTTAAAGTAAAGATACATATTAATTGTATTCACTGTATTATTCATTCACTTTTGTTTCATTTCTTTGTATTCATTATGTCATATTTGGTGTATTCATTAGATCATAATATTATTGTATACGTCAGATTTGATTTATAAGTTACATTACTGCGTTTTTTTAATATGATATAGTTTCTAAGTTACATTATGGCATTGTTTTTATATTTTTATGCTTGCCAAGATAAATATTTTTTCTTACAAATACCATTTACTCAGGGAGTTGCTTTTGCCTGCAAATATCCACCCCAAGAAGTCACCCCACATTCACTGCTATGTTAATCAAGAAATTAAAGCTCAGTTGATCATCTTACTGAGCAACAATGTAGTTTGTTTTGCGAGAAAAGATGTTTCGGTCATTATATGAGAATCATAAAATGTGTTGTTCAAGGTCAAAGTCACAGGTGTTGTATGGCACTAGAACTAGAATGTAGTACTCGACTAGCTCTTGGTATCCGAATTAATGGAACTATCTTGAAATTTACACTTAGGACGTTTACACTATTACTGGATTAAATTGTGTTGGTGTCATAGATGATTTCTAATTTAACACTAAATAACCTAATAGGTTAACTGTTCAGTACTTTGGTGGTAAGGTATTTGTCCTTAAAACAGACTTAATTGATAGATTCATAAAAAAAAATTGGGCTGACAATGAAACGATGCTCTTAAGTTCGCCATATTGTATTTCATTCATACATATGCATACTCATAAAACTAACATTCTCCATTGTTTATTTGTATTCAAACTAAAAGAAAACCACCCAAGTCATTAATAAATACAGAATTAAAGATGTAAATAATATTTTGTATCCAAGTAAAAAATGTATGTACTTACAATAGTATTTTCATCATGTTTTGAACAAAACTGTATATTTCATATTTCAATTAAGTCTGTCAATATATATGTATACTAAACAGATATTGAAATTGTATTTAAATCAAACACTTACAAAATACATTACATTGATCATATCATTTCGATAAGGGATACAACGCAGTTAAATAAACATAAAACAGAAAGAACTAAATAAATAAACAAAATTACGGATTGTCGTAAAAAGTTATACCGACTTTAATTTGTATTCCGTTAGGGACAATTTAATTTGGAACATTAAAAACAAGCAGTCAATCAAAAAATTTCGTCTTCAAACAAATAACTAATATTTTCATATTCAACAACCAAAAAAAATTCAACAAATCCACTAAAATGAATTATTCATACGTCGTTCATTACAATGAAAACAGATAAAGGATAAAAACAGATTACGATTTACAATTATTTACAAAATTTCAAATCAAAATTATAAGCAATTAGAAAAAGATTAGGAAGAAGCAATTAACTAAAACCTGATCAAATTTGTATTCAAACAATTTGATCGAACTCTTAGTAGAAAAATTCTTCTCCAAAATGTTCATCAACGAATTTTTTTACTGTTTTGTTAAAATAGTTCTTACCAGACAGATACTCAAAATAAATTTTCAATTGAATGAAAATCTTGAAAATTGATAATGATACAATTCATCAACTATGGAATTGCGTTATTAGTTTTTTTTTTTTTGAATTTTTGTAACTGATGAGAATTTTAAGCAATTGTTACTTTTTAATAGTTTTCTCTCCCCTAAATTTCTTCTTTCAGTTTTTTTAACAATTTTATTCTTTCAGTTAAAACAAATAATAAAAACTTAAATAAGGTACATAATAAACTAAAATTTTGACATTTTCACTACATATTGAAAGTATTGACAATGAGTCCTATTAAATGTCAAAATATTGACATTTTAAAATTTTTGTGATTATTATGTGAATAGATTTCATATATTTGGAAGCTCAACGAAAGTGGAAGGCTCAAGTGCCAGAGTGAATTCTTGACTATTGAGGCAAGTGAATTTCTGAACTCTTGTTACGTGTATGGAATGTGTGTATTTTCTTGTGGTATATGTTAGGGAGTAATGGGAATTGGTAACGGATTGATTTGTCCATATTGATTAATTTTAATGATGCAACATGGGTGATAAAAGGCAATGCAATTAATTATTTGTGTGTGATGTGTTGAGAAAGGAGAATGGTTTGAAAGACTTATTGAAACATTGTTGATATTGTATAGTGATTATGTTGTTGTGAATTGTGCAATGTTATGAAAATGGTCATATCCTCATTATTTGTGTGAACATATCATTTGCATTATTTTGAGACATTGTTGTGACATGTGTTATATGAGTTAAGAAAGAATAAGAAATTAAAGAGAATGTACCCTTTTGAGGGGCGTATCGCGCGCCGCGATGGATACTATATTTCGAGGGACGTATCACGCGTCACGATGGTTACTATTATCCAGGGTTGTATCGCACGCCGCGATGGATGCATGTACAAATATGTCCCACATGGGTCTCAGACTAAGAAACAGTCGGTGTATATCACTAGGTCAGACATGCATCATTATACTTGACATTGCATTCCATTACATTGCACATATTTATTATTAGTGAACTTGATATTGTGTTTTGCTGATCTTGTGAATGTCATTCTGTGAAACATGTGATTGATGAATACTGAGCTTGTTTTTGAAGATATATAATTTGTCTAAGTGTTGTTGTTGAGCTATGTGTAATGTAAACTGTGAGTTGTTAGATTGAGATGATTTTTATGCAGGTTATAGGTGTGGAGGTTCGGTTGGGGTGGTAGAAGTACCTGTATTTCATCCCCTTATCTTGTGTTTAGAGGTTTACTTGATGAGTACCGTGTGGTTTGGTACTCACCCCTTACGTCTATGATTTTTTTAGGTTATTAGCTCGGACCTTTGTGATATATTCTCTTCTTTTCTGAGGCTTCTTGGAGATTTACACTATGTTCGGATCATTGTTATCCATTGTATTGTATTGTATCGTTACTATACCTACAATGTTTGTTTTGATTGTTACTTAAAGTGTATTGTACTGTATTGTTAAATTTCGTTGTTCCGTAACAATGAAAACTCCTATTTTATGGAACAACCAATTTGGTGTGTTCCCATTGTTACTTAATTTCTTTTTTCAATTATATTTTTACATAATATTTCAAAATAATATTTTACCCTTTACCTTAATTATTTAAACCTAGTCAAACCTTCTATCCTAGAATAATTAAGAATATTTAAGTAAATATATAAATTACAATATAGTACGATATAATCAAATCAAACAATTAGAATGTTACTAAACAACAACAAACAATACAATTTAGGCAAACATTGTATATACCATACAATACAGTACAATAGAGTACAAATAATACAATACATTATGAAACAATTGGTAACAATGATCCAAACAAAGTGTTATGGGGTGGTTGTTTGTCTTGTTAGCAGACTTTCTTTCTACTTAATTATGATCTTGTTCTATTCTAGAAACAAGTTCATTTGAGACTTGACTTTTTTTTAAAATTAATTGTAATACTTTAGAGTCTTCTACACGTGACAACCAAATTTTGGGGGTATTTTTGAGTTGATTATAACATTTCTGCACTTTATTGTAACAATTAAGTTTTAGGCTGACTAAAACTCAACCATTACAATAAAATGTGCAAAATTCTATAATAAACTCAAATATACCCCCAAAATTTGGTTGTCACGTGTACAAACCTCTGAAGTATTGTAATTGAATCGAAAGAAACTATAAGTTTTATATGACATTGTTTCTAGAGAAGAACAAAATCATAAACATGAGTAAGAAGGTCTACTGAGATGACAAAAAACTACCTCACAAATCTCCAAGAAGCCTCGAAAAAGAATAGAATACATCACAAAGGTTCAGGCTAGTAACCTACAAAAAAATTTGTAGAAGCAAGGGGTGAGTGTCAAATCACACGGTACTCGGCAAGTAGGCCTCTAAACACAACTAAGGGGATGAAATACGGGTACAGCTACCACCCCAACTGAACCTCCACAACTACTACCTGCATAAAAATCATCCTAACCTAACAACTCACAGTTTACATAGCACATAGCTCAATAACAACATTAGACAAATGCATATCCTCAACGACAACACTAGACAAATGCATATCCTCAACGACAACACTTTGACAAATTACATATCATCAACAACAACACTTAAACAAATTACATATCCTCAACGACAACACTTTAACAATTTACATGTCCTCAATAACAACACTTTAACAAATTATATGTCTTCAACAACAAGCTCAGTATTTATCCATCACAAGTTCCAAAAAAGACATTCACAAGATCAGCAAATCACAATATCAAGTTCACTAATAATAAATATATGTTCCTTTGTCAATTGGTATCACAATCAACTCAAGTTGCCATGCAACATAAAAATCAGTCAACTCATAGACATAATTCTAAGGACCAGTCGATAATTGGGAGGGGGGAAAAGAAAAGAAGATTTTTTTGGTCATGCTATTATTAATCTATTACTCAACTTCATGAATAGTAAGTTGATATTCTATTGTAATACAAGTCTACAATTGTCCTTAGTACAATTCCTTAGATTTCGAGTAGTTATTTAATTATTGCCGGTTTTAAATCAGCTCTAAGAATAAACTGTACATGTAGGTAGTAGTGTTTTTATCCATTAGAAGATGAAGTCTGTACCACAAATCAAGCATATCGTCAGTAATCATAGTATACTTATTTATACCGTAAAATGATATTGCAATTGATGACTACAATGACAACAACAGAAAAGAAACAGAATCGCAAATTGGAGCAGGTTTCTTACCCCATAAACAGTAAAATGGCTAGCTGAAAGTTCAATCACAAACTCAAATAATCATCACTGGTATCACCTCAAAGAATTTGTTTTTCCAATTTTGAAACATGTTCTAGAATCAAGAGAGTACATATCAATTGAGACAAATTGTAGTCAGTAGTTTGTTATTCAATAACTATAACAACGCTCCAACAACAGAATAATACTAAGATGAATGCGGAAGAATGAGAAAACTAAAGATTAGATTTTTGTTACATCAATTCAAACTTCCAACCTTTGTGAAAATAAAAGTGTCCCTCTTAATTTCATACTTTCTAAACTAAAAATAAAGTGAACTTTTTAAAATTCAATTAACAAATTTTAGAAACTATATTTTATAACAGCATTGTGGATTTTTGGAACAATTCATAGTAGATGATAAGTCAAACAACATCACGGATATGAAAAAATTCAAGTGCAAGCTGATAGAGATTAGAATTTTTCTCTTCCTTTTTTTCCAGCGTTAAGCTGAAAGATAATCCAAAAAATTAAGTCAACTCTTTATAAGTTTAATGGTCTTAACATCGAGTAATATATCATGATCTAATTTGTTGGGTCTGTAAAATAGTTCGCTTAGTTAATTAGTGTGTTGAATGCCTTGAATCGGACCCGTTACAGCAAAAAGAACGGGGGTCTCGCTGCCCGGTCAGCGAGTCGGGGGGTCCAGGGGGGCGACGCGCCCCCTTGCCTGGGGGTCCGGGGGGGCGGAGTCGCCCCCGGCCCGACGGTATACAATGTTGTTGTATTGGGCCCTTAATTATCTGTCAATTCTGTATTTTGGGCCCAAGCCTGTTAGGGCGTAGCTTAGCACTATATATAGACGCTATGGCAAACCCTATTCTGTATTCTGTTCTTGCCTCTCCATAGTAAAACTGCTCCCCCTCTTCCCCGTGGACGTAGCCAATTTATTGGTGAACCACGTAAATCTGTTGTCTTGTTTTTCGCGTTTATATTTTCTCGTATTATCTCGAATTCCGCATAACATAGTGCAAGTTAGTGAATCGCCTATATCCTTTATTTGCTGATAATTGTGTTGTTCGGCTTGACTAATTTCACGAGTTACCTGATTCTATTCACAAAAGCTAGGACAAGTGGAAGAATTTACCTAGTGTTTTTTGTCTTGTAAATCATTTTTATCTCTTCTACTATAATAGGAAGATATAGAGTGTTTATGTTGTTCATCTTATATTCCTAATATACTAAAAACAAAATTTTGAAGAACTTGGTAAGACACAACAACGTTTAAGAATATTTTCACAACTAGAAAATGAAAACTAGTTGAGAAACTAGAATCAAAAATAGATTAGAAAAAATAAACGAAATATTTTTCTTCAAAAAGAATTATTGTCAATCTGTGTTTAAAGAATCATACTTATTCCAACAAACTTTGCAGAAACACGAAGTTACCAAAGTTTAATGAACCAGTGAAAAATAGAAGAACAGAAAACAGAAATTAATCACAAATCTAAAATTTGTAACATATACCAAAATCTAAAAAATAAAAAGAAGATCAAGCCCACTGATATCCGAGGTTTGATTTGGATTATGTCCTCCCATGATAGAATGATCTCAAACACTAGTTTATTGATACCTAACGACAATAAAGTACGCTTAATATACTAGATTTAGTAGTAGTAGAAGAAATATAAAAATTTCATTCTTAAAATGAGAGGAAATTACTCAATTTATAGAAAACAAAGGGTAGTGCAAAAATGTTTTTATTGTGTCTTACCGTAAAGGTCACAAACCTTTGGAAAGTCACAATCTTTTTGAAAGGTCATCATCTTTCCTAACTTTTCACAAAAGTCACAATTTTTTCATAAAAATCGCAATTTTTCATCAAAGTCTCAACTCTTCATTTTTCATTCACACATTTTAATACCCAACAGTTTAGGTCTATCTATTTAAATTTTTAGAAATGTTCTTACAATCTATTGACCTCCAATTAGAATGCTTATAATCAACGCAGTAAGAATAGGAGGATCTGCATTTTGATTATTGCAGACAACTTATATAGTTATTTCCTTATTTATTTCTTGTGTAAAAACCATACTATATTGAAGTTTGGTTTGCTTTATTTTGTTTGTGATTGATTTGTTTGTGTTTTTTAATGGTTTCATTATGCCATTTTGGATTCTTCTCAGATTCAGACTCCATCAACCTATAATTAAAATTCACAAGAAAATTGAGGAAAATAACATATGAAAATGACAACTTCAAAAATAGAATTTAAAAAGAAATTCAAGAGGAATACAAAAACACACTAAGGAATTACCTCAAAATTGTAGTAGTACTTTGAGAAGATTGAAGATGAAAGGCTGCAGAGGCAATATTTATGAACAGTCAAAGCAAAGATCCATTCAGAAATTTGAATTAGTTACTTGAGTTTTCAAAATCTAGAATCAAATTTCGCAAGAGAAAAATTAAAAAAAATACTCTTTTCCCACTTTGTTTATTACAACAGTAGATTTTCAGATGGGAATTGGTTCAAATACAGAAAGGAAGAAAAGAGGAATGGAGAAAGAAGATCATAATGTGAGCAGAAAATAATATTTACGAAACCTGAAAATTGTAGAATCACTTTGAGAGAGTCACTTGAAATTCTACTGCCAAAGGCAAAGGAATAATAAAGATGAGAAGAGGGGCATGAGAGCCACACGTAGGGGTGTCAAATGGGAGGGTTGGGTTGAAATTGGAAATATTAAGTTTTGATTCACCCAAGTTTACTTTGGACTCAAATGGGTTAGGCTCAAATGAGCTAAAAACCAGATTGAGTCTTGACCCGCCTAGTTTGACCCGATTAATCTTAATAATTAACATATTGATATTTAACTTTTACAATCATAAAAAGTTTTAAAACAGGTTGAAATTGGAGATTGAATTGGCTCAATTGAGAATTCTCTTCAAATGAGTTAGGCTTGAACGGGTTGAGATTGAGCTCAATTCAAATTATCTTGAACTCACCCCTTAAAATTCTGGGCTGGTTGGACGAGTTACCTATGTTTGAGTTCATTTTTGACACCCCTAGCCACCTGTAACAATGTTGTGGCAATTAATGGTAATGACTAAACTACCCTCTAGAAATTGAAAATTGACACAACTAACATGTTAGATTGGGGTGTCAAAAATAAACCCAAGCATATGTAACCCACCCAGAATTTTAAGGGTTGGACTCAAGATAATTTGAATTGATTCAATCTCAACTCATTCAAGCATAATCCATTTGAAGATAATCCTCAATTGAGCCCAATTTAATCTCCAATTTCAAACTGTTTTAAAACTTTTTATTTAGATATGTTTCTATATTTAATGTATGAATTATTATCTATTTAAAATCTTCTAAGGTTTATCAATTTTTGTTGCTTTTTTTTTTTTAAAATTCTGAGTTAAATTCAAATTGTGATTATAAAAGTTAAATAACAATATATTAGATTATTGAGATTAATCGGGTCAAATTGGGCGGGTCAAGACTTAACCCGTTTTTTAGCCCTTTTGAGCCAAAGTAAACTTGGATGGGTCAAGATCCAACCCCACTTCTTTTTCAACCCATTTTAATATTTTCAATTTCAGCCCAATCCACCCATTTGCTACCCCTACATATTGATATCAGTAGTGTAACTCATGCTTCCATCGTGCATCGTACATCGACTTGTAAAATGTGAAAAATAAAGCTCCTTTAGAGGTTTTGGATATCAAGTGTTGAATGCATATGTTAGGCGCAAAAGCTTTGTAGCTTTTCTTCTACTATATAGTTGTTGATACCTATTATTAATAATAAACTATAATACTTTGTGTTGTATCACAAAATTTGAGCAGCGTATCAAGTTTCAATTATATTTTAGAAGTATAATTCTGAGATTATAGTCAAATCAAAATAGATATTTTCGTTGCATTCAATATAAATGATGTGTATTATCATATCCTCTATTTATTCACATTAATGGTTGTAACAAGTACTACTGAGAACTAGTTAAATTGCTTACAAACTGACTTGAACAATACGATTATCCTAATTACATTGCTTACAAGCGTTGTTGGTCGTAACAAGTAATACTTAGAACTAGTTAAATCGCTTATAAACTAACTTGAACACTACAATTATCCTAGTTGAATTGGAGTAAATATATCTAAAGGTCAGTCAATTTCAAAGAATTATTTAGTAACATCATCCAAATTTGTTTTGTACCAATAAAATCACTCAACTTTGACATTTTCTTTTAAAAAGTCACATAGACTAAATTTATTATCTTAAAGTTTAAAGTCAACATACCAACAATTTCATAATTCTCAAAATTGTGAATCTGGAAATTCATGGTTTCTGCAATAATCGTTAAATTTATTTATTTATGTGGAAAAAACAAACACAAATTAACTTCCGAAAATTGATTTGCATTTTTGTTTTGTTTTTGGTGTTAAAAGAATCAACCTCCCATTGATTTTAATTAAAAGTATGTGTTTGTGTACAAGAACTTCATATTCTTTTTTTAAAAATAATAATTAAATAGATTATATATTATATCTATTCAAATAAAAAGAAGTATTAAATGCTAAACGGTAAAAAATATGGGCAGTGTTTTTTTACTCCATAAAACTTCCTTAGTCGTCCAGCCAAATTTTAGTTTTAATATAATTAAATCCATACAACTTCTTTAGTGGGCAGTGATTCTAATTTTATTTGCGAGGTTTATATTTACATGGCATGAGAATTAATTTATTTATCATGTTATTTTTTTTAAATAAATTTTTTTGTGGAGTGATTTTATAAGAAAATTTTTTTTAGTTTAGTGATTTTGGTTGAATGACTTTATTTATACAAAACAAAATTTAATAATTTTGTAAAAATGACCTTTTGAAATATTTACTCAATTGAATTACTTACAAACTAATTTGAACATCACAATTATCCTCCTTGTTAGATATAGATAATCTCATGATTTTGATGTAAACTTTATCTTATTTTAGCTAATACCCAAAGGTGAAGTTCAATAAAATTGTCTTCACTACATAAATGTAGTCATAAAATCACTTTAGTAGACCAACAAGTGCTGTTGGTTACACTGGCCCACATCGGATAATGAAAAGGAAAAAAAGTCCTTCAAAAATACATGAAGAAGTGGATTATTCACCTTCAAAGGAGAGTGGAATTGAAAGTTGCACACAATTTAAGTTCAAACTCTAAATTGCTTCTTTAATCAGAAGATTTATACAAAGGGTGTGGTTTGCCCAGTGTTTTCCCCTAATCGTGCCAAACAAAAGAAATATCGATGTCTACGCATATGTCAGTTCTTGGAGTTGAATTTCTCTAGACATGCTCACTTTGTTCCTTGCTTGCCACCCCCGCTTTTTGACCCTGTTTTTCCGCTCTTTTTTTCGATATTACTCAATTCATTTTTAAATATATATTCTTCGTTCCAACTTATATGTCATCGTAATGCAATTAATGAATGAACGAATATGCATGTATTTATTATATAGTTTTTCTATATTGATCAAATTGTTGTTTTCAAGGTTAATACTTCCTTCATCCATTTTTAGATGTCATGTTGCATTTTTCGAAAGTTAATTTGAGTAATTCATAAAGTTAGTTTAGATTGTCTTAGTTTGATATTTTAAGCAAAAAATTTAGATATTCAAAAACTATATGAAAAGTATTAGAAATTGTAAATTTTTTGCATATCAATATATGATAAAAATATACACCGTAAAATATTAGTTAAAGTTCTTAGAATTTAACTCTAAATAGGAAAACTTTGACAATTAAAGGTGGACGGAGCAGTAACTCCCAAGAGTAAAATAAAATGAATAGTGTTATTTATATATTTATTTTGTAAAATGAAAAATAATAAAAAACATCTATTTTTATTAAGAATGACATGTTAATAGAAATAGAGGTGACCACATATAAATGGAAACAATACTTTATTAATAGCGTTCTGCTTTGACTTTTTTCCTTCTATATTACTCAATTCATATCCAAATACATACTTAATTACCAATAGAGTAAAATAATAATATTTTTTAAATATTTACACGAAACTCGTCTATTTATCTGTTATATATTTGTATCAAATCAATACAAGTTATCATAGAGAAACACTAAAACTATTTAAAATGACTTTAATAGTAATTACTAATGACAATGACTTAATTGCCACTAATATTTAGAAGCAATTAACTCTTCTTTTTTTTTTTGTAAATATCTTTAAAACCTATAACGACATTGGGTTTAATCACAATGAACTAATACCAATAAGGCATTAACACTCTTTATTATTATTCATATTTTATTGTCATTAAAGATTTTTTTATTGTAATAAAATATTATTTATTAAAGTAAATATATGTTAATTAATCATATGATTTTTTTAAAAAAAACTCAAATACCACATATGCATATTCAACATGAAGATTTCATTTTCAATTGAATGAAGAAAGAGAAGTAATTGTGATGTTACGTGGTAATACGGTTATTACATGCAAAACTACACTTACATTATCAATGTAGCTTGGTTGTTTTGAGTTAATGGTAAAAAGATATTTGGCAAGTTTCATACTTAATTATTTATGGTTCTATTTATCAATTTAAAGTATTATTATTTTCTTACGAGTTTCATACCTCAATAATCACTTTTTTTGTATTGAAATTTATATTTTGATGCTCAGTTGACCTACCCAGCCTATTGTCAATTTTGAGGACAAATATTTGATCAATTCAATATTGAGATTCGTTTTTATACAAAGAGAGTAATAGTTGAAAAAAACAATGGATAGTTAAAGTTCGAAATTGGTGAAAAAGGTGATAATTTTGATATATTACATTTTAACGAAGTATTGTATGTTCCCAGTTCATGTGGTATAGTTCAAATATCAAAATTTAAACAACTGAATTCAAACATAAAATATTTAAATTTTAAAAATAAAATTACATATGTATAAATTACATAAAAAGTATTACTAATACCATAAATTACTTAACGATTCAAAATACTTTTAAAAAATATATAAGAAAAAGGAAAACTTGAAACCTTTTTTGAATCTTAAAATTCAAAAATATCACCTAAGAAAGAAAATAAATTTTTTTCTATCCTTCTAATATATCTTCTCAATTGATACACGTCAAAGAAGATTCCATTTCTCAAAACTCCTCCCTTTAAATACATACCCTTACACCATGATCTCAGAAAAATCATGATATGGTTCTAATTCTTAAGATCCATAATAACAATAATAATAAATCAATTTAAAACAAATTGAGGTGATGAGCAAGATCGTTATAATTATCCACCACCAACAAGAAATCAAGATTTACACAATCTTTTTAATCAAACAAAAATCACACACCAATTTCAAACAAGTCGAGGTCAGAAAGATCCTTACGATCCCTCTCATAAATTTTATCTCGAAACACCTCGATCTCTCCGAGTACCACCACTATATATCATTCCCACATGTTCCCCCATTTCTAGCTCATTTCAGTATAGTGTAACCCCAGAGTCATATGTTTTTAGAGCTAATTTGCATGGTTATAAGAAAGAAGAAGTTAAGGTAAAAGTGGAAGATGATAGTCTTAAATATTAGTGGGGAGAAAAAAATAGTATAAAAAGAATATGACAATTATATTGGCACCAATTTCAGAAGAAAAAAATTGGCAAGTTTTCTACTGTTTTTAATTTGCCTCTGTAATGTTTGGTAGTTTTGGCTACTAAAACTTTCTATTTCATAAAATACTTTTCAATAGATTTTAAATGGGTTTAGACTATTGATAATTATATTTATGAATTAGTGGGGCAGTTTTAAATATTAATTTAGTTAGTGATTAAAGAACATAACACTAAAATTAGTGGTGGGTTACTTTACCCTTTTTTTTAAATTGGTTATATAATAATTAGGGCGATAAATAATCCGTAGAAAAAAAATAGAGGGGAAGATGAGAATAATGGAGAGCCGCGTTGAACGAAAGGGAATTGGAGCGGCTAATCTTTCCGATAAAAATTCTCATCCAAGACACCGATTATTATTCATATATGTAATTGGTTAATTAATGAGTACAAGTTAATATTATATTTTCATAGTTTTATTGTTTCAGTTGTAAAAGAAAAGGAAAAAAGTTTTATTAGTATTATACTAATTAGAAGGAGAAAGAAAATTTGTTAAAGGCAGAATCATGATTATTGCGTAAAAGTGGGGGGAAAATAATGGTATAATTATTAAGGTAATGATTAGCCAATCATGACTAGTAAGGTTATAAAGTTGTTTATGGTATACGATACAGTATGTTAGAGTAGCCACTGATTTTCGAAACCAGTGGCTTTAATCCTCAATTTTATTAAGTGTTATCTTCTTGCAAATTGATTTTTAGAATATTAAGATAGTTAATTAAATAGTAAGTATAATATATTAGTGAATGCCATTAAGGTTATGTTATTCGGAGAAATAAAGATTTAATTTTAGGTTTGAATATAAAAAATAAGAGACTTGACATATTAATGGACCTCAAGATTAGGAACTTGAGTATAGATTTATGTTTGCTGATTTTTGAGTCTAGACTAGATATCAAATTATATGAGTGATTATAAATTCGTTAACTTACAAGTTATGCACATATACTTGATAAATTTGAAAGGTTCAGAGACATTGAAGAAAGGAAAAATATTGGAGAAGTAACTTGCTTGACTTCGATTCTTCGGTGGAGGTAGGTTATGGTTTATGCTATTTGATAGTAAACTCTTAATAGTGATTGATATGCATTGAATAATATTGTGAAATTTTCTATGTACTTGATTGTGTGGTTGTGTGACTTGTTTGTGTGTTTTGTGATTGGTCTATAATCGTGAAACCGTAGAATTTATATTCTTGAACACTCTTTATCAAAGTAATGCATTGAATAAAGAAGGCTTGATGAAATATTATCAATGAATTGAAAGTGGTGATTATAAATGATAAATTAATGGTATAATTGGATCGGAGTATCACGTTCTGACACGGTATAATTTGATCGGAGTGTCACGTTCCGACACGGTATTCTTGGATTGGAGTATCACATTCCAACATAGTATGCTTGGATCGGAGTGTAACATTTCGACACGATATTCTTGGATCGAAGTGTCACGTTCCGACACGATATTCTTGATCAAAGTGTCACGTTTCGACACGATATTCTTGGATCGGAGTGTCATGATCCTGCATGATATAATTAGATCGGAGTGTCACGTTCCGACACAGTAATATTAAAGGAAAAAGATATGAAATTAACTTAAGGTACTCAATCTCAAAGAATCTATTTCTCAAATGAGAGTGGTGTGGAGGCATCAGTCCTCATGGGTATGCTTGACATTGTGATTGATTATGTAGTCACTTGTTCATGTTGTTTGTTGCTTACCATCTGTTAAGTGTCATAGTTGAGTTCATACTATTATTCATTGTATATTAGTTTTTATTTTGGGTTGACCGATGATACCTACTCAGTACATTTTGCCACGTACTAAGCCCTACTTGTGTTTTTCTTTCTTTTCCTTTTATGGAGTGCAGAGAGTGTACCAATGACTTCGAATTGCCCTCATCTCTAGCCAGTCTCCAGCATATCCGGTACCAGGGTGAGCTATTCATTCAAGTTCGTGTTGGATTTTCTCGGCCATGACATGATGTCCTATGTTTTCGGACACAAACCATTTTATTTTTTTATTTTGCTGTATTTGATATTCCTAGACTTAGTATTTGGAGATTAGATGTCCTTGATGTGATGAATTTCAGATTTTGAGGATAATATGTAATAGACCTTGAAGGTTTAGTTGATTGGTTACTTTAATAAGTTTTGGAGCTTCCGCATTATTTTTGTTATTCGTAGTTGAATTATTAGTATATGTTGGGATATGGATTCCTTGATTCGCCCACCTAGGAGGTTAAGTGTGGGTGCCACTCACGACTCGATTTGGGTTGTGAAAAACTTGGTATTAGAGTCTTAGGTTCGGTGATCTCATCACACAAGGACAAGTCTAGTAGAGTCTCGTGAAACGGTATGGGAGCGCCTTTACTTTTCTTTGAGAGGCCATATGACTTTAGGAAAACTTCATTCCTTCTTTCTTTCATGCTACTACTTGAGTCCAATTGGTATCTAGGTGATATAAATTGGTATCTGACCTTCTTCGCTCTATTTCACATATGGTTAGTACTAGAGTATTAGAATTAAAAATAACAACAACAGAAAAAAATGTGTCCTTGGAAATAGGTATATTTCCTCAATTGACTATAGGGCCTGTAATGACTAGTGGTCAACACGATTTTTTTTTATTTCATAAAGTTGAATTCTTCATGGGTATTGATTATGAACATGCTTATGCTTTTATGTTGATTGTTTGAGTTGTTTCATAAAAGGAATATAGTGAAGAGGCTTAGTGTTGAGTTTTGACTTACTAGTTTCAGGCAGACGCAAAATATGGTGATAATCTCATGTTGAGTGCCGATTAGTAAAAGTACTACCTATGACTTAAGGCAACATTTTCTAGCTTCTTCATTCAATTAACAAACTGATTTCTAAATATAGAGAAACGGAAGATATGTGTTGCAACCTATAAGGTCAAATTTTATACTTATCTAGATAAGTGGCAATATGCAAGAAGTTGCGTAAGTGAAAACTAGAAAAATGAACATCATTACTTCAGAAAATACAGTTGGTAAGGTTTTCATAACATATATGGGTTGCTTAACGAATAATTAAATTGTGTCGCACCAATTTGGTTAGAATCTTTTCTAAGATTCCATGAATTGATTATATATTAAAGAGGGTCAAGATGCTATTACTACAATAGTACTACCAATACTTACTTCATTAGATTTATGACGTGCGTTACTTTTGTTATTGACCTGATGTATGAAAGAATGCAAAGTGTTTGGGATAAAGACAGAACATATTTGGTAATGTTGTGCAGTAATTCAAGAGGTAGAAATGTGTCAGCTATTTAGGGTACGATCTTATCAATAGGTGTGATGTGTTCTAGTGAGGTATGCACTGGACTTTCATGGTGTGGTAGTACTAGGGTCATGTGAAAATGAATAAGTCGATTGTCAAATGAGAATACTAACTACTTAAGGAGTTATTAGTGGTACGACATGTTTAGATAATGAAATTTTGTATTGCTTTCACATTTGAGAAACCAACTAGTTTATTACTGCAGGCGCTTGGATTGAGCATTATTTTTATGGAAAATTTTTGTGGTGGACCTTTGGTACAATATTAACACACTTAGATTGTGAAATGTACCTTGACGGTTCTGAATAAGGACCAGTGATTTTATTTTAAGTTTCAAAGGGTAGATTGATACTAGAATTACAAACTTATAGGAAAAGAAAGTCCTAGTCAGTATACTTGGGTGAAGAAAATTAAAGATTTTAGTAAGAAAATGCGTATAAAATTGGGTTAGTCCCTTGAATTTGATTGGTATACCTAAGTTTAAGGTGTCATGTCGAGGAAAAGATTCACTTCGTGGTGATGACAAGGGCTAACTTAGCATAATTGTAAAGGAATTCGTGAGGAATGGTGATTGAGATGAAACTATATAATTAGGATTTGTTGGTTAAATGAATTTTATATGGTGATAAAGACTTGCGAATATCTAAGGTTGTGATTTTCTACTATTTAGTGGGTAATGTGGTGTATGACAAGTTTTAGGAAATTTTGGGGCACTGCTCGAATATAATTTAAAGAATCTAGAGTCGTAATGAAAATGAAATAAAATTAGTGGGGTGAGTGTAGCCTACGAAAAGAGGTAGAGTAAGTATATTTTCTCTAGTTGGATGTTTTTAAAAGGTATCTTCAATGGGATTGAGAATTGGATTCAGAGATATAAAATTTCATTCATTTTGCTCTGGTTATGATAATAGTGTCACGTGTTCATCAGATTGGTAAAAAAAAATAGTGGATAAGACTTGACAAAGAACTGTAACATCCAGTCGAGTGTGATGATAAGTTCTTTTGTGGTTTGAGTTTGGTAGTGAATACATTTAGATTTTTAGTGAAGGATACAGTAAGATCGATTGAGAGGCGATTAATGATAAACCAAGATACAAAAATTCATAAAAGTCTTTAGGTATGAGCTAATATAGATAGATAATGGGATTGAATTACACTTTTGGATCACAATTCATTTTTTGTTTTGTTTTGTAAGTCTACACCACTGCTAGTTTGATACTCTCATTTCAAAAATGTTTTTTAAATTTATAATTTTAAATTAAGAATATATGGAATTTGTAGTGGTATATTTTATCAAGATGTGAATTTGAAAGCTAAGAAATGTTCGTTCAATTGGATATTGAGTGTTTGAAAGGACTTATGCATGGTTTTGGTAATAAAATTTGTTACTTTTGATTATTAAAGGACACAAGTTAAGATTTCACTTAAAAGTTTTAGTTTAGAGTATAAGGTAAAATGTCATGGGTTGTTTGTAAAAAGATGAGATCGGTAAGCGAGCTAGATAAATCAACAAGAGTCTTATATATTCAAGGACCGACCTTTAAAATTCTGCACCATGAGAAGAATTTGAGAAAAGTGAAGGAATAAGACCTCCTGTATAAACCCTAAGGGGTGTAGTTCAAGGCTGTATTGATTTTTTCCTATGAGTTTAGGTGTGATTGTAATATGTGAATTAGTTTGGTTTAGACTTACTAGGGGTGTATCATCGACTTTCATAAATATTGAGTTTTGATTTTGGTGATAACCAATGATATGTGTAGGATTATGTGTTGTTACGTGAGGCTAAATTGTTGAAATTATAGTAGGTGACTTATGAACGCGCAGTCTGGACCTGTAGTTATACACGATTATCAAGGATTTTGAGGGGATTGAAACTATTATTTTAGATAGAACTACAAACAATGATGTGATATATTTTAGACACTTGATAGTAAATAGAGGTTATGTGCTCATACATATATAAACTTATGGCGGTGACCAAAAATTTCTTAAGTGTTAGTATGAGGTATATAATGGTTTGAATGGTAATTTAGACTAGGTATATAAAAGATTGTGTAGAGTCGACATTGAGTGTCCTTGAATTGTTGTAACTCGATGGGAATATATTATTAGGTTTGGAAGTAGTTCTATCAGACTAAGGTATGTCACACATCTGTCATAGAATGCTTAAATGGAAAGAGAGCGCCATAGTTTGAAAATTTTAGAGGTGATAATGTATTTGTTAATAAGACTTTGATACTAGTGGTGCGCTGAGAGTAAGATAAATGGCTGGTGTGGTTATGATGTTTGTTATTATTAAGAGTCTTGACTTTACTGGAGTACTTTGAGACTATGTGGGGTTTGATGAATCAAGTATTTGTAATACGGAAAAGGGTCAAAAATATCCTTGAACTATAAGAAAAAACTCAATTTTACTCTTGAAGTATATTTCGGCTTAAATATACCCTTACCATCAAACTATAGGGTCAAAAATACCCTTTTCATTAACAGAATCAGTTAAATGCCACTACATGGCATGCCACATAAGCCAATAGAGTTCCACTTATGCCACGTAAACTAATAAAATTACCCCTAATTTCCCCCAATTTTCTTCATTTTCGGTAGAATTTAGAAACGATTTCACTGAAGAACATAGAACCCCTTTTTCTCATTTCTCCATTTCCTTAGAATGATTTCACAAAATACATAAGTTCTAGGGGAAATGGTAAATTGGTATCTAATGTAACGACCCGTTTGGTCGTTTTGAGTACTAAAGCTTTTTATTTCATAAAATACTTTTCGATAGATTCTAAATGGGTATTTTGGGCTATTGGTAAATACATTTATAAATTAGTGGGGCAATTTTAAATATTAATTTAGTTAGTGGTTAAAGAAGATAATACTAAAATTAGTAGTGGGTTACTTTACCTTTTTTTTTAAAAAAAAATTGGTTATATAATAATTAGGGTGATAAATAATTTGTAGAAAATAAAAGAGGAGAAGATGAGAATAATGGAGAGCGGCGTTGAACGAAAGGGAATTGGAGCGGCTAATCTTTTTGGTAAAAATTCTCATCCAAGACACCGATCATTATTCATACATGTAATTGGTTAATTAATGAGTACAAGTCAATATTATATTTTCATAGTTTTATTGTTTCCATTGTAAAAGAGAAGGGAAGAAAGTCATATTAGTATTATACTAATTAGAAGGAGAAGGAAATTTGTTAAAGGCAGAATCATGGTTATTGTGTAAAAGTGGAGGAAAAATGATGGTATAATTATTAAGGTAATGATTAGCCAATCATTGGCTAGAAGGTTATAAAGTTGTTTATGGTATACGATACAATTATGTTAGAGTAGCCACTGGTTCTTAATAATGATTAGCCAATCATTGGCTAGTAAGGTTATAAAGTTGTTTATGGTATATGATACAATTATGTTAGAGTAGCCACTGGTTTTTGAAACCAGTGGCTTTATTCCTCAATTTTATTAAGTGTTATTTCTTTACAAATTGATTTTTTGAATATTGAGATGGTTAATTAAATAATAAGTATAGCATATTATTGAATGTCATTAAAGTTATGTTATTCGGAGAAATAAAGACTTAACTTTAGGCTTGAATATAAGAAATAAGAGACTTGGTAGATTAATGGACCTCATGACTACTATATATTGCTTTGTCTTGGAATGACCTTTTTTTTCTTTTTCTTTCTTTTGACTTCTATTTAAGAATCATTCACCTAACCACTTACCAGTTATTTACACTCTTTAACTAGTGAAATTTGTCGCGCTTGACGCGATTCTAGAATCATCTTTTTTAGCATATTGAAATAAATTTTAAGCAAGATGTTAATTATTTAAAATGTTTATGTTATGTATGAACTTTTTAAATCAAAACATATATCAGACTCCCCTTGGACCTTGTGAGTAGGTTTTTCTTTTGCCTAGTTTTGTCCCAAACCAAGGAGGCACTAAGAAAAAGTACGTAATGGATATTCCTTTCGACTCTCATGTCTTAAGGACAAGAGATTACTTCCGTTTCATTAATTTTGTCCGCGTCCCAAGATAAGACGTTAAGATTATCATATTAGGTTTAATTGCAATGATAGTGATAAAAGGTTTAAAACAATCAAATTAAAACACTTACTAAAAGAAATATGAAATTATCAATCCATTAGTACAACAATACATCTTCTTTATTTTAGGTTAGTAAATTAAATAGAACAGTAATAGAGATAGAACTATTTTGGATGATATTTTTGAGCTGAATGCTCCTTTAGTCTAACACAGAAAATCAAGCATTTCATCAACTAAAATAAGAAAGACATGCATAGAGATCCAGATATACATTATCTCAAAAAGGAACAAAAATAGCACATAATAGCTAAACAAAATATAGATAGGAGTTTAAAGTAGGAAACTAAAAAAGTGATCAAGCAATCTTAAATACATTCAGTAGAAGAAAATATGGTGACACGAAACAGAAGTTTGGGTCTACCATCCCATTTAAAGACACAAACATCGCCAACTTTTAGGCTGTTTTCCAGCACAAACTCCTTCCAACCAGTACTGAACTTCACGTTTGCTATTCCAAGAGTGCATTTTACAATCCATTGTGTTGTTCATCTTGCATTCCTAAGATACATAGAACAAAACTTTGAAGAAATTGGTAAAACACAATAAAGTATAAGAATATTTTCACAACTAGAAAATTAAAACTAGTAGAGAAACTAGAATCAGAAATAGATTAGAAAAAATATACGAAATATTTTTCTTATCGAAGAATTGTTGTCAATTTGTGTTTAAAGAATTTTGATGATTCCAACAAACTTTGCAGAACAGAAGAACAAAAATTATTTTACAAATCTGAAATCTATAACACATACCAGAATAATAAAAACAAAAAAAAATATCAAGCTCATTTAATGTACAAAGTCCCCTTAAGGAAATTATTTCCCTCTAGTATCCGAGGTTTGATTCAGAATATGTCCTCGTAAGACAAAATTATCTCAATCACCAGTGTATTGATACCTAAAATTCTTATGTTAGTGAGCCACTCAACGAAAGTAAAGTACACTTAGAATACTAGATTGATTAGTAGTAGTAAAAGTCCAAAAATTGGTTCTTAAAATTAGAGGAAATCCCTTAATTTATAGAAAACACGGGGTAGTGTGAAAAGGTTCTTATTGAGCCTTACCAGAAAGGTCACAAACCTTTGGAAAAGTCACAACCTTAAGGAAAGATCAAAACCTATCATAAAAGTCACAACTTTTCATAAAAGTCGCAACCTTTCATAAAAGTGACACTTCATAAAAGTCGCAACTCTTCATTTTTCATTCATACATTTTAAAACCCAACAATCCCCCACATGAATGGGGGAATGAATCCAAGACAAAGAAACAGACAAGTATGTGTATTTTACAAGCAAGAATTAACTACATCTGGATAAGTAGGTTTCCCCTTGTACTTTCTGTAGTGAACATATGTCGGATGTACTTGGTCAATTGGTAGATGCGATATTTTTGAACCGTCGAGATTTGATTTATACCTTGACAACCACATGTCACCATATTCAAACTTTCTCTCTAGTTTGGACTTTTTTTAAGTTGATCTGAAACATTATCCATTGACTTTACATAGTCAATTATGATAATTCACTACATAGCAGTTTTCTAACGGTATCATGTTTATGTCTTGTATGACGAGACTTTCTGTTATATACATTATGCTCCAATCCCTACCTACTGCATCTTGACTATCAAAGTGTATGCATACTAATGCCAATGGTTTGTGTCATGACCCGAAACTACACCCTGGACGTGACCGACACTTGAAGAACATTGTTGGTCCCCAAGCGAACCCACATCTTTACTGACTACAATAGGCAAATTAAGTCTTTAAAATATTTAATAAAATACATAAATAATACAAACTCCTCAAGTATAATGACTATCTATAAAGCCTCTAACTGACAAGAATGGAAGTCGGGACAAGACCCACGACATCCTAACTAAAGTATAAAGTCACTGATATCCTTCGAAAGTAAGGAGGCTCACCATAGCTAGCTCGAATTCTCGAATGTATCAAAGAAGCTCTTGTTGATGATCCTGAATACTTCTGTGTTGCATCATCAAAATATGCAGGCCAAATGACTGAGTACGTGGAATGTACGAGCATGTAAGGAGAATTCTAAAGCATAACATAAGCTTGAACTTCATAAAAATGGAAACATACTTACCTCTTTTTAAACTTACTCAACTCAAGGAATACTCAAGGATACTCAAAACTACTCAAACTTACTCAACTCAAAAGTAGTCAAAGATAAGATAGTAAATATTCAAAACTACTCAAACTTACTCAACTGGAAACTAGTCAAAGATTAGATACTTAACTTCAAAGATATGATGTTCGACTCTAGGTACTTGACTCAATATAAAGCAAGAATACACATGCAATATATAGCATCTTTATAAAACATTAAAAGCAACTTAGTTTGTTATGGAAATGCAATAACAAACTCAATTTTACTTATATAATAAAGTAATAATTTATGTGAAAGATTCTCTAACCGACAACCATCACTTAAGAGCTATAGTGATGGTACAACATTTTACCTCACGCTTCCAAGGATCATCTTATACCTTGCCATGAGTATAGGAACTAACTTAACTTAGTGGATCCACTAGTCTATTTTTAAATGGATTCATCTAAAAAGCATGACCCTTTTTTACCCATGGTGTGTACATGGTTTTATGGATATGTGAGTTATTTGAACTCATGCTCGCCCCCAATTCTGTGCTCAATACTACTCCCAAAATATACTAGATCTTATGTTTTTAGAAAAATACTTCTTTTGTGATTTGAGATTAGTGCTCAAAAACTTAGTTCAAAGGCTGTCTTGAAAATCTCAGTTTCCCTTCTTATTTCATTTAGAAAACTATTACTCTTTTGAAAACTATCCTTAATGCTCTTTGAAAATCTGAGTTCCCGTTCTTATTCAAATGTTAAAACAATTTAAATCTCTGTTGGAATACTTAGTCCCCATATACTTTTGAAGAAATGAACTTCAACTTTAATCTTTCTCAATTGAGTGCTCAAGTCATTTAAACAAGCTCTAAAACAATTTGTAAAAAATACTTCTTAAAGCAGGGTTCATGTCGAATTATGAACATGAACGACTCAATTCAAAGTTTTCAATAACCATTCATAGGACTCAATAATTAGAACTCAACAATTTCAATACTCAAGGAGTCAATGATACTACTCATCTCAAGAATTCTCAACTCGGAGGGTTCTGGAAGAATTATGGGGATGAACTACTTAACTCAAGGACTCAAGCTCGACTCATAGGGTTCATGCGGAATTATGGACATGAACTACTTAACTCAAGGTTTCAAGCTCGAATCATAGGGTTCATACGAAATAATGGGCATGAACTACTCAACTAAAGGACTTAATGGGTAATATGTAATAGTCACATGGTCAGGAGTAAATCTAAAAGAGGGATTAGGAACTCGACACTTAAAGACTTAGAACTTGAAGATACCACTTCATTGAAAAATGCTCAACTTACGAAGTTCATGTTAAATTATGGGCATGAAACAACTCGACTCGAAGGCTTACATAACTACATGGAATTCATGTATATGACTCTTCTTATTCTTTGACTTACATCCTCAAAACTTAGGTCAAATTAATAGTTGATCTCAAAACATAATTTGATAATTAGGATTAAAACTTTTAAAAATAACATGAACTCAAGAACTCAAAATCAACTTATCTCAACTATATTCAAATTTAGGGGTAGAATCGTAAATTATTTTTTTACTAATCTGAAAGTTGATGTAGGGCGTGAGGACGAACTAGTCCAACACTATGATAGACTTAAATACTAGAAGAACAAGATTCTTGAAGAATCTGTAAGAATTTTGTAGGAGAATTTGATTAGAAGCCTTGAAACCCTAGCTAGAAGGTAAACAATCAAGAAAACTTTTCTTGAGATTCTTGAATAAGTTTCTTGAAATCTCTATGACCAAGGATTATGGTTTTCATTAGTGAACATGAAAATCTGATTGTTTTAGACTTTTATTGGTCAATAATTTCGTTTATGGTTTTCTTGAAGGTAAAAAGAAAAAAACAATTATTTTAATATTTTTCTGTTGGCTAATTCATAACAACACCGTATAGATTATTAAACTAGCCATAACATTTTACTCAGAAATTAAATTGACGTGAAATTGGTGGCGTTGGAAAGTAGATTCAATTACCTTTAATTAGATAGGTTATGGCGCACATAATTCTTAATTTTTTTTAAGAGATATGGTCATTTGAATTTGACCCAAATAAAATCTTACATCAAAACTTAATAAAACTTCAAGAACACTTAACAAGAACTTATCAACAACTTAAATCCTTAAATTTCAAGAACAAAATTACACTGAATAAATAATGATTGACGTGTGGGTGAATGAACCCAACACTATGGAAGCTTACATACCTCAAGAACTAGGTTCTTGGCGAAATCTTGAAGTTCTTGAACGAATGCTTTGATCCTTTCCTCCTTTCTTCTCTTTTCTCTTCTTTTCTCTTCTTGAACCCTCAACTAAAACTCTAGGTGTATATTAGGATTATAAAACTGAACCTAAAAGGATTAGATCTTTAAAAACTTACTAAAAATGAATTAAATCTTATCAGATAAGAAAAAGACCAAAATACCCTTCACTATTTTCAGCTAACTTTCCTTAACTGGACAACTAGACAACCTAACTTGAAAAGGTCATATTTCACGCATCTTAATTTGAAACTTAGCAAACTTGGTAGAGTTGGAAAGACAAATCAAAGATCTTTCCTATGGTATCTTGTAGCACAGATAACTCATCGTGTGCTAGGAATTATGGTCATTTCAATTTGACCAAAAACTCATACTTTGCTTAACCCTCCAAAATTTAATATTTTGCTATTTACAATTTAGTTCTTTTAGAACTCAAGGTGATACATATATTGACCTTAACACTTACGAAAATTTTAATTTCTTGATAAAATCTCACTTACTACAAAGAATGGTTCGAGTCTTAGCTCAAAAATTTTACGGGGTGTTACTGTTTGGGCAAAAAAAGAATATCTATCAAGAAATTACGGAGTCTTTCAACTTATTCACCGACCTTATCTAGAGCACCTAGATCAAGGATCATTGTAGAGATAGCAATACATGTTGCTTTTGAAATATTTCGAAGAGACTACTCCTCTACCAAGAGTAAATACACTTTCACTCGTGAATTTTACTTCATTTGTCCGGTGATCTAATTTGCATCAATATATCCTTTCGATACTGTTGGATATTGTTATAATGAAAGATACAGTTTTTTAAGTATTTTTTTAAATACTCCAAAACTCAATTTATTGCCATCTAATAAGTTCGAGTGGGATCATTTCTGAATCGACTCAGTTTATTAATAGCAATGCTATATCTGATTGCGCACACTTTGTGATATACATCATTTTTCCAATATGCTAGTACAATCCAATTGTGAGTCACTTTCACCTTCACTCTTTTGAAATGCAAAGCTCACATTTAATGGAGACTTTACAATATTGAAATCCAAATATTTGAACTAGTGAAGTACCTATGCAATGAGACCATGAAAATGCTAATGATTATGGAGTTCTAAGAAATCTTATACCTAAGATCGCATCAGCAACTCCAAGATATTTCATTTCAAACTTTTTTTCTAGCATACATTTAGTAGCATTTATGTCATTAATGTCTCTATAGATGATCAACATATCACCAATATACAAAAAACAATGACCTATGTGAACACATTTATCACTTCAATCATTCTTAAATCCATTTGCCAACATGGTTTGGTCAAATTTCTTATGTCATTGTTTGGGTGCTTATTTTAGTCCATAATGTGACTTAACAATTTCGCACACTTTATTTTATTTACCATGAACCATATAACCCTCGGGTTGTTCCATGTAAATTTATTCCTCTAGTTCTCCGCTTAAATGTAACACTTCAAAAGTCCATGACTTGGTCTAAAGCCTCACATGATGAACTAAGGTATAAAACACTGTTTCTAAGCCTAAACTAATGTGTTGAAACGGATTAGGAAGTGTTACAGTCAAAACGTTAAGAAACGACCATGACGTCCGGAGAATTGTGAATTGTATGCTAATGTGACTTCGCATGTTTCATCGGGTTTTAAGAGTCGGAATTTATTGAAATTTGGTATAAAGGTTTTAAATATATAGAAGAGTGTGTTTAGGATCGAAACATCTAGGTAAAACTCCCCAAGGACCACGCTAAGGGTCCTTGGAGAGGACCCTTCCATTTGACCAAAAATTGTCATTTTGGAGAGTTTGCAACCACGAGCCAAATGACGAGCCGTTATTTGATCGACACTCCGTCGATGGCTTCGTAGGTTGACACTTAGATTACTTTACAAAAAGTTCCAAAAACACAGTCTTTGTCCCAAACAACGCCCATGCAGGACGGGCCATCGTGGGGACTACGACGCGTCGACGAGATTTCATTTGTTGGGGGTTAAGTCGACTTCCAAGTTTTAAGTTAGGGAGTTAAATTGGTTAATTAGTTAGATGATTAATTAAGGGTTAAGGGGTGGTCAAAATAAGTTAGTAAGGACTATATAAGCTACCGTAAGTCTAAAACCAACTTAACAACCCATAATTCCCAAACCCAATTCTCTCCAACTTCTCTCTTCTTTCTCTCTCTATTGCAAGACCCCATTGAATACCAACTCCAAGATTGATCAGGGATCCAAGACTCCATATTTTATCAATCGAACTTCAAGGAATCTGAAGGTATGAAAGCTATTCACTCTTGGGATCTCTTTCCCCAAGAGGCTCTTTAAAATTGGTTTCCAGTGAAGTCTAAAAGTTGGATTTTCTTCCAATTTCATAATTGATCTTTTAAATTGATTTATTATTGGTTTACTTTGATTATTATTGGTAGATTATTATTATATATTGGTTAATTATTGTAGTTCTTAGTCTTTGACCTAGTTCTATGAAGGAATTCATGATTGAACCCTTTTCCCCTAACCCTAAGTTATGGATTGAGGTTGAATTGATTATTGATGATGCAATTGACTTAGTTGTTGTATAGATTACTATTATATGATGTTATTAAGTGAATTGGTGGATGAATATTGTTGGATTGATGGTAAGATCTTGAAGGAGGTTTATGAAGGTTATATGGTAAGACCTTATGATCACGGTTTGTTTACTTCAATATTGATGGATTATTATTGATAATGGTATTTAATTGAAGTATTATATGTGATTAAATTAAGAATATGATGATATTGTGAATGTGATGAAATGTCTTGAATATGTGAATTGTGAGATCATGTTAAGGGTATGATGATACAAGGTTGAATGTGAATCGCTTGTGTGTCTTACTATGATATGACTATGATATGTTGATCTCACAAATGAAGAGTTGTATTGAAAGAAATTCTCATGCAATAACTAATGAGCTAATGACATGATATACAAGGGGTTAGTCTCCTATGGCCTATACAAAGATATGATGATTAAGAAAGACTTAAAGACATTCCAAAAAGGGACTTTATCTTAGCACCGAGTGAAATTGACAATGAGAGGTGTTAATCCCTAATGGAAGTGAGGTTCATAAATGTTCTTATGAGATGAGGACTCCAATGCTAATGGACATGTAGAGTGTTCAAGACATATCTCCTAGTTCCTTAACTATGTTGCCCTCATAGGAATACTAGCTAGTGGATCCATCTAGAATGTTATGTTCATGTTTTGGTTCTAACTTGGCAAGTAGACCACCTTCTTTCGATGTAGGGTTTGATGACACCGGATTCCTTGTTTAATTCACATGATCTATTCTCGGTTAAGGCAAATGTTCCCAAAGTAAAATGAACGAATGAAAGTAATGAAGTGAGCACTAACTAGGGTGACTCAAGGGGTTCTACTTAGTGTAGGTAGGGGTATGAGACTCTGCTTATACATGGCACAAGTTGACCTTGAGGGAAGTCCTGGGTGGTTGTTCTTATGAACTTATGATATGAATGAAGTGCAATTGTTGACTTTATATGATATTGACCTTACAGGATATTGACTATATGAAATGAACATGATTTTGGTTTAAGTTGATCTACATAATGATGAAAATGCATGATATGAAGATATATGAAATGTAGACATTGCTTATGGTCCTTTGCTTAGTTTACTTGATTATGTGAGGTTATTGGGTTTCACATAGGCATTGCATTTGTAGGCTTGTGAAGAGGTTGTGAGTAAGGGTCTTATATGTTTTGATGTTATAAACTCTAGTACATGAATTGTAGTTGTGAGATTATTTTGGAGTTGTTATGTTTATATGATCTTAATAAGATGCTATTCATGTTGATAGGATATTATGCTAATGTTGGTCTTCTGTTGATATGAACTTGTCTTAAGTGATATTGTGATTATAGACTTGTATATGCTCTTATATGTGCATAAAGGCTTTTGAAAGTGACTCAGCATGGTTATGACTCAGACGATGCATCCGGACTTTAACCTGATGTCTTACCCTTTTTGGTGCGATTTAGTTTGAATCCACCGTCTTAACCTCCAATAAATGTCATGTAAGTCAATACCAAAAAACTCAACCATAAACCTTTTAAGAAATATCAAGAATTATAGAAGCAAATTTAGTCAAAAGAAGACTGAGAGTTTTCTCATCTCTAGTAATTATAAATATTAATAAGTTCCTCATAATTAACACTAAGAAAATCAATATGAAAATTTACTTCTTTATCCTTCAATTCTTTTATGAAATGAAGAACTGTTATTATAATCATAAACCAATGAATAAAATTAATAAAGTAAAACAAATTAATATGTTCTACCTTTTCATATCTCACATATATAATAAAATAAATTATTAGTAGAAGAGGAACTTTTGAAAATGTAAATGTGTAACAAGAAAAAATAAATAGAACATGTTCCTGCTCAAAAGAGTTTCAACTACAACACATTTGCGAAGTGCTACAACTTTTAAAGCATATTTGTGTTGATAACGTTTTATAAAATCAAGCTCATAATGGTATAATTATAAAGAGAAGAAGGCAAGATATATAGATCAAGAAGAAACTTTTCTTCTATTCAAGTGTATATATCAAACGGTGAGTGATATCTCTACCACATTAATAGATACTAGCTTATCACTTTGGAATCTTATCACCTTGGAAACAGTTATACATGAATCCAATAAATACTGGATAACTCTAATGAATCATCTACATAAAACAATGAATTTATAACATATATGCCTTTTTAAATATTTTAAGTTGTTATTATCTCAAATTTATATAGCATTGATAGAATTGTAAGAGCCAATCAATTTTTTTATTTCGATTAATAATTATTATAACTTATAATTCTTTTATATAATTTAAAAATATATATCGAATTATTAAAAATAAAACAACAAAATTAAGAAGAAGAAAATACATCGGCTAGAAGCAGTCACCAACATTTTGCTCTTTTTGGTTTGCAAGAAGATAAGAGGAAATACAGAAAACTCAGAAGTAATTTAGATCCTTACGTCTAGGGATGATAAATTGATTGATTTGGATCGAATTTGAAATAACTGAATCTAAATGGATTAGGTTTATAATATGTCCATATAAAATATGACTAATATGAATTTGATCAAATATGATCGGGTAAATTGATTCTAATCCACTTTAATCTCTTAAAGTTTAAAAAAATTAAAGCAATTCTAAATTGTTAATAATTGATCCCTGAATTATTATTTGTTAAAAAAATTATTTTTCATTAAAGAAAAAAGTAAAATTAATTTTTTAGCCCGTACTCCACCCCCATCCCCACCCGCACCTCTACCACCCCCAATTTTTAATAAATGAATTTGCCAACCCTCTTCCTAACCCAAGCGGTCAACCCCACCACCACAACTTAAAGATTGTGGTTAAGGTCAGTTGCATACACAAGATCTTTTCTAAGCGGTGTCACCATTTAAGGAACAAGAATAATTAACAAAGAAAATCAATGAAATATTTGCTTTTAAGCCTCCAAAAATTTGAGGGCCCCATTAATAGTAAACTTCATGAAATAATAGTTTTTTTAAAATTATAAAATTTTGATTAAATTAAAAATAATAAAACAATTACCTTTAAATTAGATAATATTTCAAAATTATAAATTAAACGATTCACGTATTCATTTTATTTAATAAAATTTTACACTAACATAATTCAACCAATTGTATTGCAAATAAATACGATTAACATCCTTCATAAATTAAAATCAATTGACAATGAACCTAAATCAGTTCCTTTTTCGACTAATTGGCTTGTTCTTCCAAGTCAGTTGAAGCTTGAGTTATTAAGATTGACTTTGAACGTTTACGATTTCTTTTAGAATAATACATCTACATTAAATTTAGACTCTCCGTTTAATTTAGACTACTATGATATAATCTGCACAATTAGTAATTGAGGATCAAATAATTGATGATTGCGGACTATTATGATCAATTTTATGAATTCTAATTTTTTTCATTGTGACAAGACAATAGAAGAAAAGAAAGAAAATTATTATTATGAACAAACAAAAATGAAAATTCAAGCACATAATAATTTAAAATAGAATAGCAAAAAATACTTACATGATGGAGAGAGATTTGAGATGCCAAATAACGAAGATGATGATGAACAAGAATGGAAAGAAAATTTGAAGAAACTCACAAATATACAAATATAAGGATTTAAAGACTCCATACTATTTTTATTTACTATAATTCTAATGGAAAAAGGACTTAGATTTTGAGTTTTATTTTAATTCTAAAAAAAATTAGATTTAAATGAACTAAAGTGGGTCTATAAGTTTTTAAATGAATTAAACTTACTGTTTTGAATTTAAAATAAAAATTTAAGAGAAAAAAAGGGGTAAAAATAAAATGTGTAAAGAAAAGCAATCAACTGGGCATCGCACCCAAGCGTAGTATTTTAAATGTGGCGCCTCTGCCACTTGAGTTAATAGTTTCCTTTTTAATTGTTTTATCCTTTAAATTTTATTTTAAATTTTTTATACAGGTATATTTCGTAAAAAATTTTGACGAAGTCGTGTCCCATGACACACCTTGACTATACCTAAACCCACCCATTGTTAAGGTATTGCAAAAAATCTGGTTAAGATGATATGTTTTTGTCCTACGAGCCTCATAATTATTTTTTTCACCACTATCCTCGACACCCCTGATATTAATTCTAAATACGCTGCCTAATCCGTCAATATAAAATTTGTTCGTTCTAGTCATTACTCCCTACTATGTTTATTTTTTTTCATTTCTCCTGAAGCAGAAAGGGCAGAGTTAAATTTCTAAAAAAATTGAGGTTTTGTGAATTTGCATTTAGTCAGATATTTGATAGATTGTTTCAGTGAAATTTCTCCTAGTTCATTTGAATTACTGGTTTTTAAACTATGAACATTACCCTTTGATTCCGAATCCGAAATATGACTCCGTGTCACGACCCAAAATCACAAGTCGTGATGGCACCTATGTTCCCAAACGATAGGTAAGCTAACTCAATACTTTTATCGATTCAATTCAATATTTTAAGTAGAAAATACGCAAAAACATAATATCAATCACTAAGTTATTTACAAGTATGAAATGCGGAAACCACAATTTCTACCACAAGATTTAGTGTTATAAGTACAAGAGCTTCTAAACTATGAGTAATCAACATCAGGTAACTTCCAACCGCCAAATAAAGCACATAATCATCAAGAATGAAGGATGTCATGAGATGCAATGCAATGTGACACCATGAAACGATATGCCTCAGAATACCCAGTACTCTCTCAACTATATATACATGATACTCCTCGGAAAAACATCGAGAGCTCATGACCCATGGGGGACTCGCGAGGTCCATATACCGACACGAACGATCTCCACGTGTCTATGCGGACGATCTTAACGCACTATCATAAAATCAAACAATTTCCGCACGGACGGTCTCCACGTGCCCAAATTATAATCTTAACATCTCACCATCCCCAGCACGGACGATCTCCACGTGCCCAACTTTTACTCAATCTCATGTGAATGCATGTATACAACATTATTTCAATAAAGGGGAACGATGATGCACCTCAATCAATTTATATCAGAATAATGCATAACCACCCCAGTTATCACAACTATACGGGTTTAATAAAGAAAACAAATTCACACAAGGATTTCAAGTCAATAATATATCAGCTAATGCCCATATGCTTTGGCATTCTCAAACTACAATCCACATTCTGTAGTACTAACTTTCCCTTTTATAATTCCGGTACTCGTACCAATACCCGTCACACCATTGATACGAGACCCCCATCTTTCGCCCTTACCCCTTTGGCTATTTCATTTTTTAATCTTTAATTAAGAAAACGTCCTTCAACAAGTCTAAAAAGTCTTAACATATCTTGAATGCTGAATATGTGCCACGAATCTTCAAGATTTTTGCCATTCCTTTTAGTAAGCTTCAAATCGTTCCTAATCTATCAATTATGCATTATTTATAAGTAAACAAATCTGTACATACCCATATTTTACTATATGTTTTTCCTACACCCAAATCTATATCCAAGTTCGTAAATCTTGGTGTCACTAATATGCCAAGTCTCATATTTCTAAACTTCAAAACTAAGATTAAGTCTTAATTTCCAAAACATTATAAATGTAATGATATCCAAATACATCTAATATTTAATTACTTATCCCAGTATATTAAAACTTCAACTATAGGGTAATAAGCATTGGAAAATTCCAAACTTAAAACCAAAATTCCATAGCTTGGAACCTTAACAAACAGAATGCACAGAAACCCATTAATGCAATAGTCTTACCTTTTGCCAATAATTAAATTTTCTTTTCTTAACAAAAAATTAAGTACCCTCAATCCAACCCATCACAATGATATTGTCAGTGCATTACAAGTCTTAGTACTGACACATCCATAATCTAATTATTAACTCAAGATGATTCCTTTATATATATTTTCAAGCTTACGTAACAATCCAATCAAGAATAACCTAGTATATATATCCCACAAACTTACACATTGTATCGGCAACAAATTTTCATTCGGGTTACTTTACTTTATTTAATCCGAATGTACTTATTTATTAGTCCTAATCGAATAATCGATCAGAATGGTCACGCATGTAGCATTATTAAGTAGAACATTCAATTTTCTCCCACCTCCAATATATAAAAAGACCCACTTCCTACGAGAACAGTGCATACTTTATTTATACACCTAGTAATTTAGTACGTACTCCATGGATTTGGGAAATTTAAAGTTCTCACTTAATTGCGGCTGCGTCAATGCGTAGATAGATTTTCCGCCTATGCTCTTCTTTCATTCAATATGAATAACACATTCCCCTTTGTTTTTCTTTAGTTATGACCCATAAAAAAATTCAATTAGTTTAGTCCACTTTTGCCTATAATTAAGTGGTTATAGGTATTAAATTATTACCAGTTTAACCCACTAACCCCCAATTATTATTATTATTATTATTATTATTATTATTATTATTATTATTATTATTATTATTATTATTTACCTCTATTATTATCTCTCACTAAATAATCATAGCTACCAAATAAATGCAAAATTTTCATTTAAGATTTTATGGAAAGAATCAAATAGTTCTAGCTCTCAAAATGACCTAGCGGGTCGTTACATCATCTACCTCTAAAATAAACGTTCGTCCTCGAATGGTAAAAGAAAAGAAAGTACTTGAACACTTGAAAACAATTGAGGTTATCTAATCTCATGTCTGATGCATACTCCCTAGTAGCCTCCTCAATCAGATAAGGTTTCCATTAAACATACATTAAAGCAAGTTCTTTCGACTTCAATTGTTGAATTTATCTAACCAACAGAATAGCTAGTTGCTCCTCAAAATTAATATGTTGACCAAGTAATACTAAATCTAACTGAATCATATACATACCATCCTAAATGAAACTTCTTCAGCATCGAATTATGAAATTATGATGAACACCTTGTAAGTCATGTGGCAAAGCCAACTCGTAAGCCACCTCACCTATACACTTAACAATATCAAGGAAACGAATATATCTCATGTTCAACTTGTCCTCTTTTCAAAATCTCATCACACCATTAATGAGAGAAATCTTCAATAAACCTCTCTCTAATCATGAACCGTTTGATTTGCGTAACTCTTTTTCCTACTCTGAACCATAAGGAACCTATCCTGAATTAACTTGGACTTATCCAAGGAATCTCTTGTTCTATATCGTATCCCACAACTAACATCACATAGACCAACCCAACCAATTGGGAATCGAATTAATTACTATACAAAGCCTCAAATGATATCATCTCGATGCTCAAATTGTAAATATCGTGGTATGGAAACTCCACTAAAAATAAAAACTTATCTCAATGACTATCAAAATTGATCACATATGTCCTAAGGGACCTGGATTGTCCATTCAAGTACACCATCAATTTAAAGGTGGAAAGTTGTATAAGATCCACTTGAGTACCCAACTCCTTCTGCATAGACCTCCAAAAATGAGATGTCAATTATTTATCTCAAAGAAATTAAAAAAAAATGTGCATCTCATATAAGTGTACTATCTCCCGAATGTAAATCT
This sequence comes from Solanum pennellii, assembly GCF_001406875.1. Classification (NCBI taxonomy): domain Eukaryota; kingdom Viridiplantae; phylum Streptophyta; class Magnoliopsida; order Solanales; family Solanaceae; genus Solanum; species Solanum pennellii. The sequence goes on from NC_028637.1 coordinate 50,340,552, forward strand.
AGGTTAACTTATCAAAACTACAAGTAATTTAAATTGATAGAAGATATGTACAATTGGTCAATCAATCCATTATAATCCATATAACATCAAACTTACACAAGATACGTGACAATCCTACCACAAAATTCATAGCAATGTGTTTCCACTCCAACTATAGTATAAGCATCATGTAAGTCGTACGTTCATGTTTTTGGTGCTCATAATTTACTTGATAACAATTCAAGCACGAGATACAAATCCAATCCCCTTCATAGATACTATCTATAATATTGCTTCAAGTTAAAATATACCCCGATTACTTATGGATGAATGAAAATTTGAACTAACGATCTCTTTCGCGATTAATCTAGTCAGCTCACATATCGGAAGAATATAAATAAATCCCTTATCCTTAAAACTCACTCATCACCAAGAATTTCTTCCTTGACATCTCCTTGTAACACCTTATCGTAAGTCGTACAAAAATTTTGATCACTAAACTATTGAACCCAAATCTTCTCCAATAAGCACTATTTCACCTCCATATAACAAAGATAAACTACCCATACTCACTGTATTTCATCCTAAGTTATCTACTATCACATTCACTTTGTTCAAATGATAAACAAATTTTCATTCCATAATCCTTGAGAAACTTCCATATCCATTGTATTGAATTTAGATTCCTCTTATTAAATATTATACTAGAACACCTTGCAATACACAATCTAAATATAATGTGCCTCTATAATTTTAATGCAAGCACCACCATCACCAAGTTTAAGCTATAACTAAGACAGTTCTTTTCATAAACTTTCAATTATCTCGAACATAAGCTATCACTTACTTTTCTACATTAATACCCAACCAAAAGCTAGATAAAAAGAAGCACCGACCAAACGCAACTGCTATTCGGGACCTAAAATAGTATCTTTCTGATCTCCAAATCCGATCTTCACCATTCAAATTAACCATCAAGACGTCAGGAGTGCATAGTCCAAATTTCAGCCCAATCCAACGGTTAGTTAATCGGAAAACAGGATCTGAAGTTTGCTGGTCGGAGAAAAGACTGCAGCAAAACAAACCTTTTTCTTCTCTCTTCTCTCTCGTTGAAAACTCTCTAAAAAAACCTCTCTTATGCCCTAATATCTTTCAAAAAAATATTAATGAGTAATTGAATTATTCTCTCAAGATCCTCCTCTATTTATAACATTGTTCTTTTCCTTACAAGTCAAAACCAATTACAATAGAATTACAAATTTCAATCCTTTTCCTAATGGAATTAGAAACCAAATAAAGAGAATAATTCTAGTCCTTATCAAGTAGGATTAGGCCATGAGCCCTTTGTCTGGATAATGGGAAATAGCCCAACGTAGAGCTTTAGAAAGCTCACCTCACACACATCAAACCATAGAAAAGCCAATTACTTCTTATTATTCTAGTCAATGCAGGTGTTATAAATGAGAGCACCATTGGACTAACCAACTAGGCCTAAGTACTCTAAATATCGCAACTAAAATAGGCCAGACCTAATTTCGAACTACCTCAATTCTCTTGGCATCCCTCATAATAAATTTCTTGATCACTACACAATTCAACTATGCCACCAAATTAATCGAAATCCACACTAAAGAAAATGAATAAAGCTTAATTTTCTTCATATTTTAAAGAACCATTGTCAAATAATGCTCGTGATCCTTCCTACTATGGGAGTATACCAATATATCCTCGATGAAAATAATAACATATTTATCCAACGTCGTGAAAGTGTCACCTTTTAAGAATAGAAGGAAGCGGAATAAAAGGAATCCCAATATAATAGAAACACCCAATAAAAGTATACTTGATCCAACAAAATTTCTTACTCAACAAGTCTTGTTACCATCCTTTCAAATTCATTGGAGTATTCCAATAAGAAATAATAGATTTAGGCCAAGTGCCTAACCATAAGTTAATACTAAATTTGATACCAAATTCAATGGAATACCTTAAAAGAAACTCTTTCACCATTGAAATTTGGCTCTAAAGGAGACATATCATCACTAGTATCCCAAACATAAGACGAATAGGTGAAGCAATTCTTGTTCTTACACATTAAAACTTTAAAGACGGAAAGGCCTTTCTTTAATGGGTACTGAGACTATCCTGCCACATTAAATTGGGATTATCTGACACATTTTATGTTACTTTGTTAGAATTATAGTCATAAATTGCATGACAGTGAGAAATTCAATCCATATCAAAATGATGTTTAAATTTTGTATACAAAATAATTATGTTTTTCCACATGTCATATACTATATGAAGTCAATATAAGATCGATGTAATCGATCTACCACTAAGAACCATCTACAGGTGTAGGAATATGTATAGACATAAAAGAAAAGTCACAAAGCATATTCAAATCCAAAATAAGGTACATACTTACGTAAAATAAAGTAGATCCACCTTCGAAATAAAACTATTGTCAATCGAGACCTTATTGAATGATACTCTTAACCACCTTAATTATCCCAATTAAATTAGTTATTTACGAAGATAATATTTTCAATCACTATTATACTGGTCTATGATATATTTAGAGATTCATAATTACTATGCATACATCTCTATAGGTGTCCTCATGTAGCTTCATACAACTCTCAATTCCAAAATCCCTTAACTAAAGAATCTTTCCCCCTTCTTATTTTCAATTATTACTATTAATTCTCAATTCAATATCTGAAAAGTTCCTCACAATATGTATTTATCACTATTTATCAATAACCCTCTATTTAAATGTCTTTACTGACTGATATTCAATTTAACTTTTTATAACTTTTTGATGTATTAAACTTAACTCACTTTGTGGATTCTATCCAATGAATATCAAAATGGTCATCGTGCCATCCTACTTAAAATGTTTAAATTATCTTCAGTATACCTCCACTACAAAAGATAAAAAGAAAATCCATCATACAAATTTATAACCAGTCTTACCCTCTCAAACATTATTAGAAGCGATCACATTATATATCTTTGTCCTAACTCAACTCCTACACATAGCCTTACTATGATCATTATTCTCTTTTTTGATCAACTAATATTTCTACTCTTACATTTTTCTTAAACATATCAACATTATACCATTTCATTAGTGAATTATTTGTCAATCATAAACACGGGTTATAAGAATGTCCAAGTAAATTCAAATAAAATTCAAATATCTTTGTCTAAATCAAGCCTTAAGCAAACTGTTCTTACTATGTTCAACTTCGTCAAATTCATTCTTTATAAACGAAAAGCTCATTACCAAGATATTTTACTAACCATGTAACCTCTGTATCAAATTGCACAATGACATTCCCTTTCACAGAGGTAAAATCTGAGAATGTTCCCTCACAATTGGTGAGAGAATGGAATAAAGTTTTGACCTTAATACAAACCACATACGCACGATAAGGAATGGAAGAATAAAGTTTCCTAAAGTCCTATAGCCTCTCGAAGATAAGTAACGGACGTCTCCGCACCGATCCACAAGACTCTACTAGACTCAGCTCTTGTACTCATGAGACCAATGAACCTAGGGCTCTGATACCGATTTGTCACGACCCAAAATCACAAGTCATGATGGCACCTATGTGCCCAACTGATAGGTAAGCCAACTCAATACTTTTATCGATTCAATTCAATATTTTAAGTAGAAAATACGCAAAAACATAATATCCAATCACTAAGTTACTTACAAGTATGAAATGTGAAAACCACAATTTCTACCCCAAGATTTAGTGTCATAAGTACAAGAGCTTCTAAACTATGATACAAGTCTAGAACTAAACGACAAACCTAGATGAGAAAAATATCTTGTCTAAATAATAAATTAAAATAATAACGTCTAAAGACATAGAAGGAGGTGTGGGCCAAAGAACAACTAAGTAGCTCACCACAACTCCACGATAATTCAAAACTCAGCTCTGAAAAATCCACGATCTGCACTTGAAATTGAAATCCATTCTGCACCACAAAAGAGTGCAGCAAGTGTAGTAAGAGTACGAAACCACGTGTACCCAGTATATGTCATTGACTAACAACGAAGAAGTAGTGACGGGAGTTTATATAAAAAAATTAATTCTTTAATTATACAATATATATTACACTACCAGTCAAGTTTCATCTAATAGAGGTAATAAACATCAGGTAACTTCCAACCACCAAATAAAGCATATAATCATCAAGAATGATGGATGTCATGAGATGCAATGCAATGTGACACCATGAAATGATATGCCTTAGAATACCCAGTACTCTCTCGACTGTATATACATGATACTCCCCGGAAAAACATCGAGAGCTCATGACCCATGGGGGACTCGCGAGGTCCATATACCGACACGAACGATCTCCACGTGTCTGTGCGGACGATCTCAATGACTATCATAAAATCGAACAATTTCCGCACGGACGGTCTCCACGTGCCCAAAATATAATCTTAACATCTCACTATCCCCAGCACGAACGATCTCCACGTGCCCAACTTTTACTCAATGTCATGTCAATGCATGTACACAACATTATTTCAATAAAGGGGGATGATGATGCACCTCAATCAATTTATATTAGAATAATACATAACCACCTCAGTTATCACAACTATACGGGTTTAATAAAGAAAACAAATTCACACAAGGATTTCAAGTCAATAATATATCAGCTAATGCCCATATGCTTTGGCATTCTCAAACTACAATCCCGTTTTGTAGTACTAACTTTCCCTTTTATAATTTCGGTACTCGTACCAATGCCCGTCACACCATTGATACGAGACCCCCATCTTTCGCCCTTACCCCTTTGGCTATTTCATTTTTTAATCTTTAATTAAGAAAACGTCCTTCAAGAAGTCTTAAAAGTCTTAACATACCTTGAATGCGGAATACGTGCCACGAATCTTCAAGATTTTTGCCATTCCTTTTAGTAAGCTTCAAATCGTTTCCAATCTATCAATTATGCAATATTTATAAGTAAACAAATCCGTACATACCCGTATTTTACTATATGTTTTTCCTACACCCAAATCTATATCCAAGTTCGTAAATCTTGGTGTCACTTATATGCCAAGTCTCATATTTCTAAACTTCAAAACTAAGATTAAGTCTTAATTTCCAAAACATTATAAATGTAATGATATCCAAATACATCTAATATCTAGTTATCTATCGCAATATATTAAAACTTCAACTATAGGGTAATAAGCATTGGAAAATTCCAAACTTAAAACCAAAATCCCATAGCTTGGAACCTTAACAAACAAAATGCACAGAAACCCATTAATGCAATAGCCCTACCTTTTGCCAATAATTAAATTTTCTATTCTTAATCAAAAATTAATTACCCGCAATCCAACCCATCACAATGATATTGTCAATGCATTACAAGTCCTAACTACTGACACATCCATAAACTAATTATTAACTCAAGATGATTCCTTTATATATATTTTCAAGCTTACATAACAATCCAATCAAGAATAACCTAGTATATATATCCCACAAACTTACACATTGTACAGGCAACAAATTTTTATTCGGGTTACTTTATTTTATTTAATCCGATTGTACTTATTTATTAGTCCTAATCGAATAATCGATCAGAATGGTCACGCATGTAGCATTATTAAGTAGAACATTCAATTTCCTCTCACCTCCAGTATATAAAAAGACCCACATCCTACGAGAACAATGCATACTTTATTTATACACCTAGTAATTTAGTACGTACTCCATGGATTTGGGAAATCTAAAGTTCTCACCTGATTGCGGCTGCGTCAATGTGTAGATAGGTTTTCCGCCTATGCTCTTCTTTCATTCAATATGAATAACATGTTCCCCCTTTTTTTTCTTTAGTTATGACCCATAAAAAAATTCAATTAGTTTAGTCCGCTTTTGCCTATAGTTAAGTGGTTATAGGTATTAAATTAATTATCAATTTAACCCACTAACCCCTTGTCGTTGTCGTTGTCGTTGTTGTTGTTTTTGTTGTTATTATTGTTATTATTATTATTATTATTATTATTATTATTTACCTCTATTATTATCTCTCCCTAAATAATCATAGCTACCAAATAAATGTAAAATTTTCATTTAAGATTTTATGAAAAGAATCAAATAGTTCTAGCTCTCAAATTGACCTAGCGGCTTGTTACACTTCGCCTCTGCACCTAACATTATAATCTCATCCTAATTTTCATCATTCGATTCAATAACAATAAAAGTCTTTATTACTGTAGCAATTTGTCTTCGACTGTCTAAAACAAAGTCCTTTAAAAAATATTTAAGACAAACAAGCAAACATTGCAGAATGTCTAACAAGCTATGTGTATTTTACTACCAAATAAACATCCACTTGGTCATAATTACAAACTTAAGTGCTTATACGTGCACTTTTTTGAATATAATTGTACATATATAGAAACTTATTCAAAGTTACCTTAGCAAAATAAGTTCCTCTATTGTTATAGTTTTTAGAGAAAACAGCAGTGGAAACAAAAAATATTACCTTTCTTACTGATAAGATTGCAAGGATGGATGTTTAGGAACCTTTTGAGCCAGTAAAATATTTCCCTTAATCAACTTGAAGCGACAAATATCACCACAAACTATCTTGTTATGTGTTCGGAAGGCAACCCATCCTCTTGTTATGCGAATAGTCCCGCTCAAAGGTGTTAATATTGCCACTCTCCAATATTCTTTCCCTTCTTCATTAACCAGTCCCATTTTTTCCCACGAATTATGCCTGTCCTTTTTGCGAATCTCTTTGGAATAGTCTAATTAACATAAATATAAAAATATGTAAAAAATGTAGCTAACAAGAAATTAAAACAAAATAGCTAGCTCGACCTTACAATAAAAGTCGTGTTACTGCTAATTTCCTCATAAAATAGTTTCTTCTCAATAATGTTTCTACTAACATATTTGTGTGTATGGCTGCACATGGAACACTGATTTTTCAACAAGTAAAAATAGTAAAACATCATGTTGATTTAGATGATGCACCACAAACTGTGGCCACTCTTCTTCACATACGGAGTAATAATTCGAATTTTCTCTCACTATATTTGCTTCCCAAAATATTCCAGCTTCATCCGTTTTCAGTAAACAAGCCTTTGTCAACATTTTCTTGTTTTCTTTGATGAAAAAACCTCTTTCTCTCTCTCTCTCTCTCTCTCTCTCTCTCTCTCTCTATATATATATATATATATATATATATATATATCATAGTTTGTTTCAGTGTCATATTTTTATTGTAAAAATACAACCCAACAATTTAATTATATTGATAGAACATAACATTTTCATGTACATGTATGAAGGAAATGAGGTCATATACCTTTAAATGATATTTGATTCTTTTGTTACGGTCTTACATCTAGATAAATGAATACCAACACTCACTTATATTAGAGTTAAATAAATGTAATAACCAATAGTTTATCTACCATAAATACATTTTAGTTTTTGTTAAGAAATGTACAATAAATACATAATTATCAATTAGAAACTAAATCTTATAAGTTGCAACCTCTCTTATTACCAGTAACTCATAACATGAATGTTGGTCCAAATAAGATTACAGAGAAAACAAAATTATTGAGATACATTATTATTTTATACAGAAAAAGTATATTCAAGCAATGGTCCCCCAAAACCTGAGGGAAGAGTGTACTCATGAGTGAGTCAACACATGAATGACATAAATATACTTGTTCAGTTTCTTGTAGAACCTCTTCAACTCATTGTTGTGATGTTGATATCAACAAGTTTTAAAGCAATACGACTATGAAGTCTCATAACATATCCAACAACACCAATTACCATCACAGAGGGGTGCTCCTATTATAGTGATTGTTTCACATGTGTTTCTCTTTCGGAGTTATAAAATTCAATAAATAAGTTGTTAAGATCAATATTTAATATCAACATGGTAGTTCCTTCCCTTAGGGTGAAGGGAAGTAGGACAACACCAATAACCACCTTCTAAATAATAATATATAAGCCGAAAATGTGGATACAAAAGAAAAAAATGATTTTACTTTATACTATTTTTTGAGCTTCTCTCACAATGTTGGTCATTCCAACCTTATATACACAAATAAAGAGAACTCAATCAACTATTATTTTTTTATGAACAAATGCACATATTTAGCTTTAGGAGAATTAAGTAAAAGAGGTGTGCATTACAAAACATATGAAACTTTTCATTGAGATGACTATGCTATATATACCTCTGTATGCGCGCCCAATTGTTTCTTATATAATGATTTTCTTGCATCAAATTTTAAATACCCATTTGGTCATTTTAAATATTAGATCTTTTTATTTCATAAAATACTCTTTTGATATAATTTAAATGAGTATTTTGGACTATTCACAACTATAGTTATAAAATTAATGAGTATTACTAAATTATTTAATTGGTGATTAAATAAAATAATACTAAAATTAATAGTGGGTCACTATTGCCACTTTAATAATTAGTCTTTTAATATATAGGATATTAAAATATGTCTTTAGGGTTTAATGTGTTAGTCCACAATTTGAGAGAGGCAAAGGAGCAAAGTGATTCGTGTAAAAATTACTTTGTGCTTCAGGTAAAAATTCTTTTAATGCAAAGTGATTGGTAAGATGAGTAGTATACATTATTATAATAATAAAGGGAGTTGAGAGGAGACTGGCTACGGGATTGGAAACCTCAAAGTAAGAATTCTTTAATATTTAATATCATATATTTAGATTAAAATGGGATAGAAGTTCTGTATTATAGTTATGATAATTGGGTTGGAAAAATAAAAAAAGGTGGGAATTGATATTTATGTTCATGTTCCACGATTTTTGGGGGACAATTCTATACCTCAATCATTGGCTACTTATTGCCACTTGATTGAGGCAACGATACTTAGCTGTGCATGCAAGAAGTGAAAATAACAACGTACTGGTTCATTCTTTTTCTTTTTTTGAATAGTTCTTATTACATATATAATTATCCTAACTTGGTACACTGATAAATGTAACTAAGTTTAAGGGTAATAAGATTGAGTTGCTAGATTTATGTGGGTCTGCATATTGGTACAATTAGTGACGAATATATTTAGTATGTAAAGTTCGTAATTGGAGTATGGTGCAGGGTTGACTGCCACTAGTTTAGTAGTCACTGGTACTTTAGAAAATTAATTATAGAATAAGCTGAGTTTTTGGGTCTAGGCTAGATATAGTATAATATGAGTGTTTATAGAATTTTAACTTACAAATTAAGCATATATATCTTTGATAGATTGGAAAGGTTCGGCATCATTGAGAAAATGAAAAACTTGGAGAAGTAGTTTGCTTGACTTCGTTTTTTCGGTGGAGGTTGGTTATGGTTTATGCTATTTGATATTAAACTCTTAATAGTGATTGATATGCATTGAATGATATTGTGAAGTTTCCTATGTACTTGATTGTGTGATTATGTAGCTTGGTTGTGTGTTTTGTAATTGGTTTGAAATCCTGAGACCGTGGAACTTATATTCTTGAACCCTCTTTATCGAAGTGATGTCTTGAATAAATAAAGCTTGATTAAATATTATCAATGCATTGAAAGTGGTGGTAATAAATGATAAATTAATGGTATCGTTGGATCGGAGTGTCACGTTCCAACACGATTTTCTTGAATCGGAGTGTCAAGTTCCGACACGGTATTCTTGGATTGGAGTGTCACATTTCGACACGGTACAATTGGATCGGAGTGTTACGTTCCGACATAATGCTCTTGGATTCTAGTGTCACATTCCGACAAGATATTCTTGCATTAGAGTGTCACGTTCTGACACGGTATATTTGGATCGGAGTGTCACGTTACGACACTGTAACAATAAAGGAAAAAGATATGAAATTAACTGAATGTATTCAATCTCAAAGAACACATTTCTAAAAGGAGCATAGCGTGCTGGCATGAGTTTGTAACATTCCGAAAGTCTAACACTTGTTCTACAGCCTAACATAGGTGTCAAAAGGTTTAGACACTGTTTTACAGTCAATTTTAATATATATAAGTCATTTATAAAGTTTAGAAATCAAAACGTCAACAAACATCAGTGACGTCCGTAAACTAGTTCAATGAGGTACTAGTGTGCCTTAGCCTATTTCACTAAATTTTAGGAGTCGAAAAATGATGAATTTTTGTAGAAGGGTGTCTAACACGTATAAGAGTTAGTTCATAGACGAAATGTCTGTGTACGACTCTCCAAGGTCCAACCAAGGGCCCTTTAGGAGGACCCTTGCATTTGTATCGAAGGCTGCCTAAGGCAGTGTCCACAAACGACTTACCACCAATGGATCATGGTCCAATCGACGGGGATTCGATCGACTCCACCGATGGAAAATTAGAATATTTGGAAAATACTGGATTTTAACCAGTCTTTGACAAAAACGACGGACCAACAGGACGGAGGGTCTTGCGGTCGTCGATTTACAAACGGGGGTTGAACGGGGGAGTCGTCTGTAAGGCACTGTTTTTGCTGCACGATTTTAAGTGAGTTAAATTAATTGATTAGGCAATTAGTTAATTAGTTAGGGGGTTAAGGGAGGTCTAATTAAGTTAATTAACAACCTATATAAAGACCCTAACCAAATTAAGCTAACCTAACCCTCATAATTTCCCAAACCAAAATAGCTCCTCCTTCTCTCTTCTTTCTCTCTCCCAATAAGAAAAACACCATAGAAGGTCAAATTCAAGGAGGTTCTAGGGCTGAAAAACTCAAAGTTTCTCCATCAATCTTCATCAAATATCAAGGTATGGGATTTCTTTCACCTTTGGTATCTTTTTCCCCAAAGGGTTCCTCAAAATTGATTTCAAAAAGTTGAGTTCTAAGTGGGTTTTTTTCTAATACAAAATTGATATTGTTAATTGCTTTGTTTATGATTTCTTTTGTATATTATGAGTATATTGACATGAATTATGATTCAATTATACTACTTCACGATATATTGGTCTCAATTGTAGAAGATGACATATTCCCCTTAACCTTAGGTTGTGATCTTGAATTGAATTGTACAGTATTGATTCAATTAGTTTTGTTTGTGTGTGAATTACTATCCTATGATGTTATTATGCTAATTATGAGTAGATTGTGATATATTGTAATCCAATTATGCTAGTTCTTATGTAATTAACCTATGTCTTGAATTAGGTTATGACTTAACCTAAATGTCTAATTCTAGGATATGAACTAGTGGTGGATTGTTGTATAATGATTCAATTGGCCTTGTTATTATGTTGGTTACTATTATGTGATGTTATTATACCATTGTTGGGTTAAGTTGGAGGTTGATGGTAAGACCTTGATGAAGGCATTGTGAAGGAATTTGAGTAAGTCTTGTGATCTCTATTTTTTACTTCAATTGTGGTTACTTGTGATTAAGTGATGATGTTGTATTGAAGCATACCTTATAGTAAAATTGATAGGGTTAGTATGATGTTGAATTGAAATGTCTTGAATACGATTTGTGAGGTGTTGTCTAAGATGTAAATGTTATAAGGATGGTGATAACTTACCAATGTGCCTTTTTATGAAGTAATATGTAAATGTGCTAACCTCACTTGTGTAAATTGTAATGAAAGGAAAATACTCATGCAATTATTATTGATCTATGATGAATATTATTATTAAAGGGGAGACCCTATGACCTACATTAAGCTATGATAATTAATAAAGGTATTAAAGACATTTCAAAAGGGACTTTAGCTTAGCACTGAGTGAACTAGAGTGAGGAGTTCCACTTCTCACATAGGGTAGGTAGGATCACTAATGTACTCTTGAGATTGGAGACTACAAAGAATGTAGCATAAAGAGGGTCCCAACTATGTCCCTGTAACACCCCGTAGCTAAAATAGACAAAAAATTCAGTTTTAAAGAAAATCTGTAGGTGCAACAGACGAGACCATCGACGGACCGTAGCCTAACCAACAGTCCATCCTCTGCACAACCGTCGATGGGATCAGAGACTCCCAAAAACTCAGCCGGAAAAAAATTGGCTAAGTCTTGATCGACAGACGGACCTACGGTCCGTAGGTTAGACGATGGTTCGTAGTCCGTGATCATCGATTGAGACCTCCATTCACCCACTCTTAGACAAGAGCAACGGATGACCAGCACGGTCCATAGGTGGACCTACGGACAGTAGATGGAAAATTTGCAGATAGTTAAGGGCAAAATGCAGTTGGGTCAACTTCAAATGGTCATAACTCTTAGCACAAAATTAATTAGGTGTCCCATGACCTATACGCAGATATATAATTGAATTATCTTTCCATAGCAACCAACCTTGCTAAAATCAGACCTCCGAGTAAAAAGTTATGCGAATTTTAGTAAAGGCCTGTCAAATAGGCCAAATCGGCGGACCCAACGACGAGGCGTCGGTCAGACGACGTACCATCAGTCCTGGCCGTCATTTTGTCCGACAAAAACTTTCCCAGAGGTCTTTTTGACCTTTCCCACTTTGTTTAAACCTTAAGATACGTCGTTCTGACCCTAAATCATCAGATATTAGTCAGTTTAAGCCTATAAACATAACTAAAACATATTTAAGTCAAATCATTTAATCAAAACTTAAAAAATTATAAGGAAGAGAGGAGAAAAAGCTCAAGAACCCTAGTTCAAGAATGCAAAAAGTTCCATCAATTCCAGTTGCGAAACTTAAGTACTTTTCCGTGAATTTCATCACCAGACATGTGGGATTTCACTAGTGGGTTCCTTTCACCCATTGGGTCCCTAGTTTTCAGTCAAATTCTTGATTCTCTTATCATGATTAAACCTAGGGTTTCTAGAACTTTTTTAGAACCTCATGAATTTATTAAATATATGTTCCAAATTAGATTATGATGTTATTACTCAGATTATCGCATGAATTTCAGAACCCTAGCTTTGTATTTCTTTAGTTCTTGAATTACACATGCTAGGTCAGGTATTTCAGACACTTCAGATATACATGCCTCAGTTATAAATGCATAATTACCAGATTAATTGTTGCATTCTCAGTTTGCATGTTCACATTCGAGCTTATACAGTATTTATAGAAACTCAGACATAAACTGTAAATTTATAGAATCCATGGGAGTAGCATAATACCGAGTTGGACTAGGGTTTAGCGTACCCAAATAGTCCCAGAACTACTAGCCAAGTAGGTTGTAAGTCCCCTCTGTGGGCAATCAGTTTAGTGATCGCGCCAGCATGCCTTTATACCTTTGTCAGGGTATATTGAATCCTCTCGATGGGGCGTATACATCGAAATCCACATTTAGCTCATGTGATTTTATTATCGGTTATTAGTAGCTCCCACAGTTTAGTCAGACTCTCTACATTGACCATTTATCAGTATATTCAGTATTCACTTTCAGGATGTTATAAATTGGTCATTGCATCCAGTTAGCTCAAAATTCAGTTTATCATGTCAGATTATTATACTTCCTTTTATGCTTGTTCAGTTATGTTTTATTTCAACTTTACTCTATCCTACATGTTCAGTACCTTTCAAGTACTGACGCATACGTGCGCTACATCTTCTCGTGATGTAGGTTCAGGTTCTCAATATCCAGATCAAGCATGGATCGATTTCCCGATCTCTAGTTTAGCAGTTTCAGTGGTGAGTCCTCATTCTCCGAGGACAATAATTATGAGTTTCATTTCAGTCTTTAGTCACTTTAGTTTCAGTTTTTGCTAGATTTAGCTGGGGCTTGTCCTAGTATTTCTAGTATAGTTTAGAGGTTTATTTCTGACATAGTTAGATTCAGCTTAGTATTGAGTTAATATTTCCTTTGTATTAAACTCATTATTTTCAAATATCTTAGTTATAGAATATGGGTATTCCCCATGTTTTCAGATTTAATTATGATTTAGCTTCCGCATCAATATATTATCTTTATTATGCTCATGATCATGCCAGAAGGGTTAGCTTAGGATCACTTGTGGTTCTAAGTTCCATGTCCGTGTCTCGGGGGTAGCTCGGGGCGTGACAAAACTTGGTATTAGAGCACTATGTTTAAGTGTCCTAGGATGTCTGAAAAGCCGCACTAAGTAGAGTTCTTTTCATGGGTGTGAAGTGCACCACATCTAATTAGAGGGAGGATATGAAGAGTTTTAGGAAAAACTTCAGTTTCTTGGTATTCTTATCATGCGTGAGGTATAATCTTATTCTATTCTAACTTGATGTTCTACGTTTCAGATCATGCCTCCTCATAGAACTAATGCTTGGAATGCGTCAGCTAGAAATGCAAACGCAGCTCCTCCAGCCCCAGATCAGGAAGTCTCCAATGCTGAGTTTAGGAATGTCATACAGATGTTGGATCAGTGTATGAATAGTCGGAACAATCGGGTTCATGCTCCTGTGAATGAAAATGGTGGATCAACAACAGCAAGGGTCCGCGACTTTGTTAGGATGAATCTGCCTAGGTTCTTAGGATCGCAGACTAATGAGGATCCTCAGAATTTCTTGTATGAGATTAAGAAAATCTTTGAGGTAATGAAAGTCACTGAGGATGATCGGGTTGAGTTGGCATCATACCAGTTGAAAGATGTTGCTCATACTTGGTACACTCAGTGGAAGGATAATAGGGGTGCAAATGCGGCTCATATCACTTGGGATTCCTTTCGTAAGACTTTTCTCAATAGGTTTTTTTCCCAATAGAGTTGAGAGAAGCAAAAGCCCAAGAATTCATGAACTTAAGACAGGGTAATATGACATTCCAAGAGTATGGACTCAAGTTTAACCAACTCTCCAAGTATGCTCCTCACATGGTTGCTCACTCCAGGGCTCAGATGAATAAGTTTTTGTATGGAGTGTCAAATTTGGTGAAAACTGAGTGCAGAAATGCGATGGTACTTGGTGATATGAACATCTCTAGGCTTATGACTCATGCTCAGCAGGTTGAGGGTGATAAGCTTAGGGAATAGGCTAAGGAAAATAAGAAGGCTAGGACTGGAAACTATGACTATTCTCAGCAGAAATCAGGTGGTGGAAATTGCTCGCAGGGTTAGCAGAAGTTTTCGGCTCCAGCCCCTTCATCAGCTAGTGTTCCATCTTCGAAGAACAAGTATGACCAGAATGGTAGAGCAACAGGCTCTAAATCTCAGGGAAGTGTTTCAGGCACCAACGCTTACCCCACTTGCCCTAAGTGTGGTAAGAACTATCCGGGCGAGTGTCTTGTAAGAAAAGAAGGATGTTTTTGGTGCGGTCAGTCTGGTCACAGGTTTAGGGATTTTCCTTCTAGACAAGGTCAAAGAGGTGGTAGTGGTAGAGATTAGTCTACAACTTCGGCAGCATCAGCAAGTCGCCCAACTCAGCAGGGTAACTCATCTGGTATAGGTGGCGGTCAGCGCCAGAACATGTTGTATGCTCTTCAGGCTCCCAGGATCAGGAACGTTCTCCTTATGTCATCACTGGTACGTTACATGTCTTTGACCTTGACGTTTATGCATTGTTAGATCCAGGGGCTACTCTTTATTTTGTAACTCCTTATATAGCAATCCAATTCAATGTCAGTACAGAAACTCTCTCAGAACCTTTCTCAGTCTCTACTCTAGTCGGTGACCCAGTTATAACTAGATGGGTAATAGAAATTGCCCTGTCACAGTCTCTCGGAGAGTCACCTCAGCAGATTTAGTAGAGTTAGAAATGGTTAGACTTCGATGTCATTCTAGGCATGTATCGATTACACTCATGTTATGCCTCAGTTAATTGTAGAACTAGGATTGTTCGTTTTCAGTTTTCAGATGAACCAATCTTAGAATAAAAGGGTAGTAGCTTGGCGCCTTTGGGTCGATTTATTTCTTACCTTAAGGCCAGAAAGATGATATCTAAGGGTCATCCCTATCAACTAGTTAGGGTTAAGGATTCTAGCCTTGAAACCCCAACTCTTGAGTCAGTTCCAGTAGTCTGTGAAATTCCAAAAGTGTTTCCAGAAGATCTTCTCGGAGTCCCTCCCGAAAGGGAAATCGACTTTGGAATTGATCTCCTTCCAGATACCCAGCCTATTTCTATTCCTCCTTACAGAATGTCTCCAGCAGAGCTTAAGAAATTGAAAGAGTAGTTGAAAGACTTTCTAGATAAGGGCTTCATCAGACCTAGTATTTCACCATGGGGTGCACCAGTGTTGTTCGTAAGGAAGAAAGACGGTTCTCTCAGAATGTGCATTGACTATAGACAGTTGAACAAGGTCACAATCAAGAATAAGTATCCCATCCCCAGGATTGATGACTTATATGACCAACTTCAGGGTGCTAGCCATTTCTCAAAGATAGACCTCAGATCGGGTTATCATCAGCTTAGAGTCAGAGATAGTGACATTCCAAAAACAGCCTTTAGAACTCAGTATGGTCATTATGAATTTGTATTTATGTCGTTTGGACTAACTAATGCTCCTACAACTTTCATGGATTTGATTAACAGAGTGTTCAAGCAGTACTTGGACTTGTTCGTTATCGTCTTCATTGATGATATCCTCATTTACTCTAGGAATGAGGATAAACATGCGAGTCATTTGAGAATTGTTTTACAGACTCTCAAGGATCGCCATTTATTCTCTAAGTTTAGAAAATGTGAGCTTTAGTTGCAATCTGTTGCTTTCCTTGGTCACATTGTATCTAGAAAAGGAATCCGAGTAGATTTACAGAAGATAAAAGAAGTGAAACAATGGCCCAGACCTACCTCTGCTGCAGATATCACAAGTTTCTTAGGTCTAGCAGGTTATTACAGAAGGTTTAAGGAAGGATTTTCATCCATAGCCTCACCATTGACTAGGTTGACCCAGAAGATGGTCAACTTTCAACGGTCAGACGATTGTGAGAAAAACTTTGCAGAATTAAAAACACGATTGACTACAGCTCCTGTCTTGACTCTACCAGAGGGTTCAGGTTGTTATGATATCTATTGCGATGTATCCAAAGTTGGCCTAGGTTGTATGTTGATGCAGCGAGGTAAGGTGATAGCTTATGCCTCTAGACAACTTAAGGTTCATGAGAAGAACTATCCAACTCATGACGTCGAGTTTGTAGCAGTGGTGTTTGCACTTGTATGGTGTTCACGTAGATGTGTTCACTGACCATAAGAGCCTTCAGTATGTGTTCACCTAGAAAGAGTTGAATCTTCGCCAGAGGAGATG
Organism: Solanum pennellii; assembly: GCF_001406875.1. Taxonomy (NCBI): domain Eukaryota; kingdom Viridiplantae; phylum Streptophyta; class Magnoliopsida; order Solanales; family Solanaceae; genus Solanum; species Solanum pennellii. The sequence continues at coordinate 50,357,697 of NC_028637.1, forward strand.
GCTAGAGTTTCTTAAGGATTGTGATATGAGTGGTGCATTATCATCCGGGTAAGGCTAATGTAGTAGCAGATGCTCTTAGTAGATTATCTATAGGTAGTGTAGCCCATGTTGAGGAAGAAAGGAAGGAGCTAGTGAAGGATGTTCATAGGCTTGCTCGCTTGGGAGTTCGCCTTATGAGCATATCGAACAATTGTGTAACAGTTCAGAATGGGGCAGAATCGTCTTTTGTAGTGGAGGTTAAGGAAAAGCAAGACAGTGATCAAATCTTGCTTGAACTAAGGTTGTAGTCCATAATCGATACTGGAGGTTTTCTCCCAAGGGGGAGATGGTGTACTCCTCTACCAGGGTAGATTATGTGTTCCTGATGTGGGCGAGTTGAGACAGCATATTCTTGCAGAAGACCACAACTCCAGGTATTCTATTCATCCAGTGCCACTAAGATGTACCACGATCTGCGGGAAGTCTATAAGTGGAATGACATGAAGATGGATATAGCAGACTTTGTGAATAAGTGCCCCAATTGAGAACAAGTGAAGGTAGAACATCAGAAACCAGGGGGTATCAAGACTTCGCCAATTTTTTCCTGACTGAGTTTTTGGGAGTCTCTGATCCCATCAACGTTGTGCAAGATGGACCGTGGGTCAGGTTACGGTCCGTCGATGGTCTCTTTTGTTGCACCTGTAAATTTTCTAAAAAACTGATTTTTTGTCTGTTTTAGGTACGGGGTATTACATTATCTCCCCCTTGGAAACATTCGTCCTCGAATAAAGACTAATCTAGCTGAAGTTGAGGGAGAGAGCTGCAAACCCCACTACTAAACACAGATAATTGAGTTTCTGACTGAATTGAGTTCCGAGTACATGCAAATATGCTTAAAATGCATGTACAAATTGAGTGAACATGATTTTAAGACTGAATTTACGCATGAATGACTGGAACCTGAAGAGGAACTAGTACCTCAAGAAGGAGTGGAATCAGAAGGAAAGAGGTGAGGATACTTGGCTTTCATGGCTGCTTCTGCTTCCCAAGTAGCTCAATCTACGGACTAACTCCTCCACAAAACCTTGACTGAAGCGAATTCCTTGTTTCTCAACCTTCTGACCTGACGATCAAGAATCTCAACTGATACATCCTCATAAGAAAGACTATCTTTCACCGCCACACTCTCCAATGGCACCATAGAGGCTGGATCACCACACACTACTAAAAGAGTGAGATGTGAAAGATCGGATGCACTGCTGCTAATTCTGCTGGAAACTCTAAATCATATGCCACCTTGCCAACCATTTTCATGATCTTGTAAGGGCCTACATATCTAGGGCTGAGCTTCCCTTTCTTTCCAAATCTCATCACCCCTTTCATAGGTGAGATTTTCAGAAAAACCCAATCATCTACTTGGAACTCTAGTTCCTTTCTCCTTACATCTGCATTGGGCTGTCTTAAGTCTATTTCTAATGAGTTTCACTTTCTCCATAGCATAACAGATTAAATCTGGCCCTATCAAAGTTGCTTCACCTACTTCAAACCAACCAACAGGATATCTACATTTACTCCCATATAAAGCCTCATAAGGGGCCATCTGAATGCTTGAATGGTAACTATTATTGTAGGCAAACTCAATAAGAGGAAGGTGATCATCCCAACTACCTTTGAAATCGATCACACAAGCTCTCAGCATATCCTCTAAGGTCTGAATGGTACGCTCTTCCTGCCCATCCGTCTGTGGATGAAATGTTGTACTAAGGTTAACTTGAGTACTAAAACCTTTCTGAAATGTCTTTCAGAAATGAGGGGTAAACTGAGGATCTCTATCTGAGATGATAGACAAAGGAACCCCATGTAACCTCACAATCTCATTAATGTAAAGCCTTGAATAGTCTTCTGCCAAATATGTAGTCTTGACCGCCAAGAAGCGAGAAGACTTAGTCATCCTATCAACTATCACCCAAATGGAGTCATGCTGTCTGCGAGTACGAGGTAATCCTGTGATGAAGTCCATATCGATCACATCACACTTCCAAGTAGGAACATCTATCTCTTGAGTAATACCCCCATTCACCCACTCTCTGAAAAAAGCTACGGATGACCATCACAGTCCGTAGGTGGAAAATTTGCAGACAGTTAAGGGGAAATGCAGTTTGGTCAACTTCAAATGATCATAAATCTTAGCACAAAATGAATTCGGTATCCTATGATCTATCCACAGATAGATAATTGAATTATCTTTCCATAGCCACTAACCTTGCTAAATTAAGACCTCCGAGTAAAACGTTATGCCCATTTTAGTGAAGACCTGTCGAATAGGCCCAATCGACGAACCCAATGACGGGGCGTTGGTCAGACGACGGACCAATCCTAGCCGTCATTTGGTCTAACAAAAACTTTCCCAGGGGTTTTTTTGACCATTATTACTTCGTTTAAACCTTATGATACATCGTTTTGACCCTAAATCATCAGATTTTAGTCAATCTAAGCCTAGTAACATAACTAAAACATATTTAAGTCAAGTCATTAAATCAAAACATAGAAAATTAGAAGAAAGAGAGGAGAAAAAGTTCAAGAGCCCTAAAGAACGCAATAAATTCCAACATTTCCAGCCCCGAAACCTGAGTATTTTTCCGTGGATTTCATCACCAGGTATGTGAGATTTCACTAGTGGGTTCCTTTCACCCATTAGGGTCCCTAGTTTTCAGTCAGATTCTTGATTCTCTTATAATGATTAAACCTAGGATTTCTAGAACATTGTTCGAACTTCATGAATTTATTAAATATATGTTCCAAATCAGATTATCATGTTATTACTCAGATTATCGCATAAATTTCAGAACCCTAGCATTGTATTTCTTTAGTTCTTGAATTACATATGTCGGGTCAACTGTTTCAGACACTTCAGATATATACATGCCTCAATTATAAATGCATAATTACTAGATTAATTGTTGCATTCTCAGTTTGCATGTTTAGATTTGAGCTATCTAGTATTTACAGAAAATCAGACATAAACAGTAAATTTATAGAATCCATGTGAGTAGCATAATACCGAGTTGGACTAGGGTTTAGCGTACCCAAATAATCCCAGAAGTACAAGCCAAGTAGGTTGTAAGTCCCCTTTGTGGGTAATCAGTTTAGTGATCACGCCAGCATGCCTTTATACCTTTGTCAGGGTATATTGGGTCCTCTTGATGGGGCGTATACATCGAACTCCACATTTAGCTGATGTGATTTTATTTTTCGGTTATTAGTAGCTCCCACAGTTCAGTCAGACTCTCTGCATTGACCATTTATAAGTATATTCAGTATTCAGTTTCAACATTTTATAAATTGGTCATTGCATTCAGTTAGCTAAGAATTCAGTTTATCATGGCAGATTATTATACTTGCTTTTATGCTTCCGTTATGATTTATTTCAGCTTTACTCTATCCTACATGCTCAGTACCTTTCAAGTACTAACACATACGTGCGCTACATCTTCTCGTGATGTATTTTCAGGTTCTCAGCATCCAGATCAAGCATAAATCTATTTTTCGATCTCCAGTTAAGCAGATTCAATGGTGAATCCTCATTCTTAGAGGAAAACAGTTATGAGTTTTATTTCAGTCTTTAGGCACATTAGTATCAGTTTTTGATAGATTTAGATGGGGCTTGTCCCAGTATTTCTAGTCCAATTTAGAGGCTTATGTCTGACATAGTTAGATTCAGCTTAGTATTGAGTTAATATTTTCTTTGTATTAAACTCATTGTTTTCAAATATCTCAGTTATAGAATATGGGTATTCCCCATATTTTCATATTTAATTATGATTTAGCTTCCGCGTCAGTTTATTATCTTTAGTATGCTCATGATCATGCCAGCAGGGTTAGCTTGGGATCACTTGTGGTTCTAAGTTACGTGTCCGCGTCTCGGGGGTAGCTCGGGGCGTGACAATCTCCTAGTTCTTGACTATGTTGCCACCATAAGAATACTAGCTAGTGGATCCACGTAGTTGTTATGTTCATGTTTTGGTACTACCTTGGCAAGTAGTCCGCCTTCCTTCGGTGTATGGATCCATGACACCGAATTATACATTGGATCTGGAGGTCTACGTCGGTTAATGCAAGATGTTCCCAAAATTAAAATGAAGTAATAAAACGGACTCTAACTGAGATAACTTGAGAGGTGTGACTTAGTCTAGGTAGGGGTATAGAATTCTACCTATACAATGCACTAGTTAGCCTTGATGGAACTCTTAGGAAGATGTTCTTATATATGTACATGCTTATAAATGTAAATGATATGTATATGATGATCTTACATGTTGATCATACTACACGATATTGGCGTTACTATGTATTTGATCTCTATTGCTAAAGTATGATGCTATGTACTCTTAATGATATGCTACATGAAGTTGAAAATTTGTTATAGTTCTTGTTAGGTTTACTTGATTGAGTAAGGTTATGGGACTTTGCTTAGTCATTGCACTAGTGGGCTTAATGAGGGTTCATGAGTAGTTTTCTTGCTTTGGTTAGGTTGTAATGAACTCTATTAATGCTTGTTGATATTATAACTTGATGATAGAGTTGTCCTAATTATATGTTCAAGTATGTTGATATGCTTATTTACTTGACTAGACTTAGTATTGTTGGTATTGTGGTGTATATAATCTTGATTTAATGAATATGTATTATTGATTGGTATGCTCTTCTTGTATGTCCATAAAGGTTTTTCAAAGGAAATTTCATACTTAAATGAAATGTCCTTTTTTAGCATGACCTTATGTTGTGTGCGCATATGGTCTCATACTTAGTACGAGTGATGTACTAACCCTATTTTCTCCTTTTCCTTAATATTTTATGTTCCAGTCGTTGAATGGCTTCTGAGACGACTTTGAAGGAAGATTTGGAATTCTCACTTATCCAAGTTGGGAAGGTCCTCACTTTTCGAGGGCAATGTCACTATCAAGATATTGATGTTGTTCTAGGTTTAAAGACAATATGGTCATTTCTTTCATTTGAGTACTAAAGAATGTATAGCCTATATGTGGCTCTTATCGTATTGTTGTATGGGTTATGCCCAATTGTTATAATCTTGTTTAGATGGTTATGAGATGAGACATCCGATTTTAAGACTATGTTATATATACATATAACAATATGTGCAATGAAAGTAGAAGACTAAGTAATCTTCATATACGAAGGGTCTATGTATACTCGATATGAATATATTTTGCGTATACGAGAGGTCTATGTAAAACTCAAGATAGATATAGAAAATTTTGAAATTATTCCGAAATTTTAACTAATGAATGTAATGATGTAAGCTAAGAGGCTAGTCTTAGTCCTCAAAAAGGACGACGACGCCGGTTACGTCTAGGGGTGCTCCGCGGATGTGACAAACTTGGTATCAGAGCATGAGGTTGAATATCTTAAGAGTCCATGTCTCACTTAACTACATCTATGTAGATTCTTATTCATAATTGTGAAGCGCGCCACACTTATGAGTGAGAAACTATAAGATGCTTAGGAAATTCTTCTTTTCTTGAAAATCCAATATCGTGCCTCGAGAGTCTTGAATCTATGTGCCCTTAGAATCAAATCTTTTTATTGTGATTATAGGCAATAAATACTCCAAGAACAGTCGCTCGAACACTTGATGAAGAGATTGCCAATGCGGGAGTTCCTCCCTGAGGAAATCAAGTTCCTCCTCTTGAAGAAGTTGCTAATGATGACCAAGCTCCGGTCAATCCTCCACCTTTGACGGATAGTGACATAAGGGCTGCCTTTATACAAATGGCTCAAGCCATTACTACTCAAGCACAATCCGTCACTACTCAAGCTCAAGCCATGACGGCCCAAGCTAATCGGGAGGTTGTACCCCGAGCAAACCAACATGATGGCACCATGACCTCCCGTTTGAGGGATTTCACTAGGATGAATCCCCCTACTTTTTATGGGTACAAAGTTGAGGAAGACTCCCCAAGAGTTCATTGATGAAACCTACAAGATCCTCTATGCTATGGGGTTGACTTCTAGCTAGTGAGAAGGCCGAGTTAGACACTTACCAACTCAAGGATGTGGCCCCAACTTGGTACGTCCAATGGAGAGATAATAGGCCTTTAAGAGGTGGACCCGTGACATGGGAGGTCTTCAAGAAGGCTTTTCTTGATAGGTTCTTTCCTAGGGATAAGAGGGAAGCCAAAGTGGTGAAATTCATCAACCTTCGTTAAGGAGGTATGAGTGTACTTGAATACTCCTTGAAATTCACTAAATTCTCAAAGTATACTCTTTCTTTGGTTATAGATCCTAGGGATGAAATGAGACGCTTTGAGACAGGAGTATCCGATGACTTAAAAAAAGAATGTCATTCGGCTATGCTACATGACAATATGAACATTTCTCGTCTCATGGTTCATGCTCAACAAGTGGAAGAGACAAGGGGTAAGAGAAAGAGTAGGGATGCCAAGAGGGCAAGATCTTTTTATGGTGGTTCTTCAAAGGGTAGGCTTGATATCCAAGACAAGCGTAGGTTTAAAAAGAGGTCTTCTAATCAAGTTCCTACAAAATTCCCCAAGGCTCGTGATGATAGGGTGTCTAACCCTAAGTCTCAAAAGGGTAAAGGTACTCGCTCATCAAACAAGAAGCCAACTTGTGAGAAGTGTGGAAAGAAGCATTATGGTGATTGCCTTATTGGGACAGACAATTGCTTTGGGTGTGGCAAGAGTGTCTAAAAGTTTAGGGATTGCCCAAATGTGAAGGGGCAAGACAATGGTAGCGGGCGAGCTAGTGGTTCTAATGTTGATGCTCCAAAGAAGAATCGCTTTTATGCTCTCCACTCTAGAGGTGAGCAAGAGACTTCTCCCGATGTGGTAACCGATATGTTGAAAATCTTCTCTATTGATGTATATGCTTTATTTTATCCGGGTGCTACATTAATTTTTGTTACTCCCTTGATAACTAGAAAGTTTGATATTTTGCCTAATATTCTAAATGAACCTTTCACGGTAACTACCCCGGTAGGTGAGTCGGTGGTTGCAAAAAGGCTGTATAGAAATAGTCCGACAATGTTGCCCAATAGAGTGACCCATGTTGAATTAGTAAAACTTGATATGGTCGATTTTGATGTCATTTTGGGGATGGATTGATTGCATTCTTTCTTTTCTTCAATAGATTGTAGAACAAGGGGTGAAATTTGACTTTCCAAATGAACCCGTCTTAGAGTGGAAGGGGGGAAATTCTATTCCTAGAGGTCGTATCATTTTTGTTTGAAAGCTTGTAAAATGATATCTAAAGGGTGTCTATATCACATTGTAAGAGTCAAAGATTTAAACTCCAAAAATCCTCCAAAAACGACATTTCATACAAATGGTCTCACTAATGCCCTGACGACATTTATGGATCTCATGAATAGGATGTTTTGAAGTTACCTAGATTCATTTGTCATTTTTTTCATTGAGGACATCTTAATATATTCAAAAAATGAGGGTGAACACATGGATCACTTGAGGGTGGTATGAAAAGTACTTAAGGAGAACCAATTATTTGCTAAGTATAACAAAAGTGAGTTTTGGTTGAGGCCGGTGGCATTTCTTGGCCACATCATCTCTAATGAGGGGGTAGAGGTTAATCTGAGGAAAATCGAGGCGGTAAACATTGTCCTAGACCATTGAATTCAACTGACATTAGGAGTTTCTTGGATCTAGCGGGTTACTATAGGAGGTTCGTGGATGGTTTTACGTCTATTGCATCTCCCTTGACTACTTTGACCCAAAAGAATGTGAAATATGAGTGGTCGGAGGCATGTGAAGGAAGCTTCTAAATCTTGAAGGATAGGCTTACTTCCGCTCCAGTGTTGAATGTACCGCAAGTTAATAAGGGATTAGTTGTGTATTGTGATGCATCCCGAGTGGGCTTGGGGTGTGCGCTTATGCAAATTGGAAAAGTAGTAGCCTATGCCTCTAGGAAACTTAAGGTGCATGAGAGAAATTATCCAACTCATGATCTTGAGTTAGCGGCCGTGCCTTAAAAATGTGAAGGATTTATTTGTATTTTGTTCATGTTCATGTGTATTACCAACCACAAGAGTCTAAAATATGTGTTTACTCAAAAGGAGTTAAATCTCCGACAAGCAAGGTGGTTGGAATTGTTGAAAGATTACAACATGAGTGTTCTCTACCATCCCAGCAAGGCCAATGTGGTTGTGGATGCTCTAAGTCGTATAACTATGGGTAGTGTGTCTCGTGTAGATGAATCCAAGAAAGACCTAGTGAAAGATGTTCATAGGTTGGCTAGATTGGGTGTTTGATTGGAAGATTCTCCAAATGGTGGTTTTATGGTCCATAATAACTCTGAATCGTCCTTGGTGGTCAAGGTGAAGTCTAAGCAACACCTTGATCCATTATTGATGGAGTTAAAAGGATCGGTTCTTGGAAATCTTAATGAGGCATTCTTCTTTTTGGGGGGGTGTCTTGAGGTATCAAGGAAGGTTGTGTGTTCCTAATGTAGATGATTTGAGGAATCGAATTCTTGAGGAAACTCATGGGTCCCATTACTCCATTCATCCGGGTTCTACAAAGATGTACCATGACCTTAGAAAAGTGTTTTGGTGGGAAGGCTTGAAGAAAGACATAGTGGAATTCGTTACAAACTGTCCAAATTGCCAATAAGTGAAAGCCGAACGCCAAAAGTCGGGTGGTCTACTTCAAGAAATCCAAGTCCCTACGTGGAAGTGGGAAGACATTAATATGGATTTTGTGGTAGGTTTGCCTCGGACACAAAAGAAATATGACTCCATATGGGTGATTGTGGATAGATTGGCCAAATCTGCTCATTTTATTCTAGTCAAGTCCACTTACTCGGCGGAGGATTATGAAAGGATCTTCATAGATGAGATTGTGTGTCGCCATGGTATTACATTATCCATCATATCGGATAGGGGTTCACAATTCACATCTAGGTTTTGAAGGTCATTCCAAGAAGAGTTGGGTACCAAGGTGAAGTTAAGCACCGCTTTTCATCCTCAAACGGATGGTCAAGTGGAACGTACTATTCAAACCCTTGAGGATTTGCTTAGACCTTGTATAATTGATTTCAAGGGAAATTGGGATAAGCACTTGCCTTCGATTGAGTATGCATACAACAATAGTTACCATTCATCTATAGCTATGGCTCCTTATGAAGCCTTGTATGGTAGGAGATGTAGATCCCCAATTGGATGGTTTGAAGTGGGTAAGTCTTCACTTTTGGGTCCCGAATTGATTTAGAAGACTTTGGAGAAGGTTCATATTATAAAGAATCGCTTACAAACATCCTATAGTCGGCAAAAGTCTTATGCCGATCATAGGAGAAGGGAATTAGAGTTTTAAGAGGGTGATAAGGTGTATCTAAAAATTTTGCCTATGAAAGGGGTGGTTAGATTTGACAAGAAAGGGAAGTTGAGACCTTGTTATGTGGGTCCCTATGAAATCTTGCAAAGGGTTGGTAAGGTTGCATATGAGTTGAAACTCCCTAGTGAACTATCTTCGGTTCATCCAGTTTTCCATGTTTCGATGCTTAAGAAGTGTATCGGTGATCCCGAGTCCATTCTTCCTATTGAAGGTCTTAGTGTACAAGACAAACTCTTTTATAAGGAGGTTTCGATTCAAATTCTTGATAGGCAAGTAGAGAAGTTAAGGAATAAAGAGGTGGCTTCCGTAAAGGTGTTATGAAAGAATCACCTAGTTGAGGGTGCAACATGGGAGACTGAGGCCGACATGAAGTCCCATTACCCTCATCTATTTGATAAAAAGGTTAGTTGTCTTTACTAATAATGAAAATAATGACTAAATTTGAAGTTGTTTTTATTTTTGATGAAGTTATGCAAAAATGTTCTATTTACATTAAAAATAACACTGAAGTATACCTATAGACTACAAAATGTGCAATTTTGCTTGTTTTGAGTCATGTTATATATTTTGATATGGTGAGTCTTTATGAAATGAGATTGAGAATGTTAGTAAGTTGAGTTTGGCATAGTTGACTCATATATGGTATGTTGAGCTCATGTTGTTGTGAGAAGGAAATTCCTCATATTTTGAAGTTGAGATTTATGTGTAGCAATTGAAGTCTTGCAATATGTAAATTCCATGATTGATTTTGTGATTCGTGTTCGGATATGATGTTGTTGGTCGGGTTGCTAGTCTTGAATTTATTCCTTCAGTTTAAAAGATTTTAGTATCATTCGAGGACGAATGTTCCTAAGGGGGGGATAATGTAACACTCCGAAAGTCTAAGACATGTTATAGAGCCTAACATAGGTGTCAAAAGGTTTAGAAACTGTTTTATGGTCAATTTTAATGCATATAAGTCATTTAGGAAGTTTAGAAATCAAAACGTCAAAGAACGTCCTTGACGCCCGCAAACTAGTTCAATGAGGTGCTAGTGTGCATTAACCTATTTGACTAAGTTTCAAAAGTCGGAAAATGATGAATTTTTGTGGAAGAATGTCTAACACGTATTAGAATTAGTTCATAGCCGAAAAGCACGGGTAAAACTCACCAAGGACCAACCAAGGGCCCTTGAGGAGGACCCTTGTATTTGTGTCGAAGGCTGCCTAAGGCAGTGTCCAAAAAACAACTTGCCACCAACGGATAGTGGTCCAATCGATGCGGCGTCGATTGCCTCCGTCAATGGACACTTAGAATATTTTTCAAAGACTGGATTTTAATAAGTTTCTGACCAAAACAACGGACCAACAGGTTGGAGGGTCCTGTGGTGGTGGATTGACAAATGGGGCGTGGACAGGGAGTTGTCTGTGAGGCATTGTTTTTGCTGCACGATTTTAAGTGAGTTAAATTAATTAATTAGGTGGTTAGTTAATTATTTAGGGGTTAAGGGAGGTATAATTAAGTTAATTAACAACCTATGTAAAGACACTAACCTAATTAAGCTTACCTAACCCTCATAATTTCCCAAACCCAAATAGCTCCTCCTTCTCTCTTCTTTCTCTCTCCCAAGAAGAAGAACAATATAGAAGGTCAGATTCAAGGAGGTTCTAGGTCTTCAAAACTCAAAGTTTCTCCATCAATCTTCATCAAATATCAAGGTATGAGATTCCTTTCACCTTTGAGATATCTTTCCCCAAAGGGTGCCTCCAAACTGATTTCAAAAAGTTGAGTTCTAAGTGGATTTTCTTCCAATACAAAATTGATGTTGTGAATTGATTTATTTATGATTTCTTTTGGATATTATGAGTATATTGACATGAATTATGATTCGATTATACTACTTCACTATATATTGTCAAATGTAGAAGATCATCTATTCCCCTTAACTCTAGGTTGTGATCTTGAATTAAATTGTATAATATTGACTTAATTGGTTTTATTAGTGTGTTAATTACTATCCATGATGTTATTGATAATTATGAGTATATTGTGATATATTGTAATCCAATTATGCTAGGTCTTGAGTAATTGACCTAGGTTGTGAAGTATGTGGTGAACTTGACCTAATCTCTAATTCTAGGCTACGAACTAGTGGTGGATTGTTGTATAATGATTCAGTTGGCCTTGTTATTTTGTTGGTTACTATTATGTGATGCTATTTTACAATTGTTGGTTTATGTTAAAGGTTGATGGTAAGACCATGTTGAAGGCATTGTGAAGGAAATTGAGCAAGTCTTGTGATCTTTATTCTTTACTTCAATTGTGGTTACTTGTGATTAAGTGATGATGTTGTATTGAAGCATACCTTATATTTATATTATTAGGGTTTGTATGATGTTGAATTGAAATTTCTTGACTATGGTTTGTGAGGTGTTGGCTAAGATGAAAATGTTATAAGTATAGTGATAACTTACCAATGTGCCTTATTATGAAGTGATATGCAAATGTGCTAACCTTACTTGTGTGAATTGTAATGAAAGGAAAATACTCATGCAATTGTTATTGAGCTACGATGATATTATTATACAAGGGGTAGAGCCTATGACATACATTAAGCTATGATGATTAATAAAGGTATTAAAGACATTTCAAAAGAGACTCTAACTTAGCACCGAGTGAACTAGAGTAAGGAGTGTTCGTTCTCACATAGGGAAGGTAGGATCACTAATGTACTCTTGAGATTGAAGACAACAATGCATGTAGCATAAAGAGGGTTCCAACTATATATCCTAGTTCTTGACTATTTTCCCTCATAGGAATACTAGCTAGTGGATCTACGTATTTGTTATGTTCATGTTTTGTTACTACCTTGGCAAGTAGTCTGCCTTCCTTCGGTGTACGGTTCCAAGACACTGGATTCCACATTGGCTCATGTGGTCTGCGTCGGTTAAGGCAAGATGTTCCGAAAGTTCTATATTCTGAGCTAAACCTCCAGGCCTTTGGTGTTCCACTTTTACTTGTTGACAATTTGAACACTTGGCAACAAACTCAACAATATCTTTCTTCATGCCTTTCCACCAATATACCTATCTCAAATCGCGGTACATCTTGGTGTAACCTGGATGAATGGAATATCATGAGCTATGAGCCTCCTCCAAGATCCTCCCTTGGATTCCATCCACCTTAGGTACTCATAATCTCCATCGGTACTTCAGCACACCATCTCCCCCTTGTTCAAAATCCAATACTCTTTGATTATGGACACTTGCCTTCAAATCAAGCAAGATAGGGTCTTGGTTTTGCTTCTCCTTCACCTCCGACTCTAAGGACGACTCATACCCATTAGTCAACCTATGTCTCCTTCTGTGGAATCCATAAGTCGGACTCCCACACATGCAAGTATGTGCACATCCTTATCTAACTCTCTCTTTTATTCTTCAACATGGGAAGTACTTCCCATGGACAACCTGCTTAAGGCATCAGCAACCACATTAGCCTTACCTGAGTGGTAAAGAACACTCATGTCATAATCCTTGAGTAATTCCAACCACCTTCTCTGTCTGAGATTCAGCTCTTTCTGAGTGAACACATATTGGAGGCTCTTTTGATCAGTGAATATATCCACATGAACACCATATAAATAGTGACGCCATATCTTCAAAGAAAACACTACTACCGCCAATTCTAAGTCATGAGTTGGATAGGTTTTCTCATGAACTTTTAACTGTGTGCAAGAATAAGCTATGACCTTGCCATTCTGCATTAACACACGACCTAAGCGAACTCTTGATGCATCACAATACACCATGGAGCATTGAGTACCCTCTGGTAAAGTCAAAATTGGAGCAGTTAGTCAATCTTTTTTTAAACGCTTGAAAGCTTTTCTCACAAGCTTCAGACTATTAAAACTTAACTATCTTCTTAGTTAACTTGGTCAATGAGAAGAGATGGAGGAAAATTCCTCAATAAATCTTCTATAATAGTCAGCCAAGCCCAAGAAACTCCTTATATTTGTTGGAGATGTGGGTCTAGGCCAACTCTGAACTGCTTCAATCTTCTGAGTGTCGACTCTAATCCCTTCACCAGAAATGATGTGGCCCAAGAATATCACACACTTAAGCCAAAACTCACACTCGGAGAACTTGGCGTATAAATCTTTATATCTCAACATCTGAAAAACAATGCTGAAGTGACTAGCATGATCTTCTTCATTCCTTCAATAGACCAGTATGTCATCAATGAAAACGATGACAAACAGAATTAAATAAGGTTTGAAAACTCTGTTCATAAGGTCCATGAATGTCGCAGTTGCATTTGTCAATCCAAAGGACATAACGAAAAATTCATAATGTCCATACCTTGTTCTAAAAGTTGTCTTGGTAATATCACATTCCCTCACTTTTAGCTGATGATAGCCTGATCTGAGGTCAATCTTGGAAAAGCAAGAAGCACCCTGAAGTTGATCGAAAAGATCATCTATCATTAGAAGAGGATATTTGTTCTTGATGGTCACCTTATTCAACTGACGGTAGTCAATAAACATCTTAAGGGACCCATCCTTCTTGCTAACAAACAGACCAGAGTGCCCCAACGTGAGACACTTGGTCGAATGAAACCTTAATCTAATAGATATTTCAATTGCTCTTTCAGTTCTTTTAACTCTGATGGTGTCGTTCTGTATGGCAAAATAGAGATAGGACGAGTATTTGGGATGATTTCTATGCCTAACTCTATATCTCTTTTGGGAGGGACTCCAGGTAGATTATCAGGAAAGACTTCTGGAAACTCATTGACTATAGGAACTGACTGAAGGGAAGGTACCTCAACACTTGAGCCATTAACTCGAACTAAGTAATAGATATACACCTTAAAAACTAACTTCCTCGCCTTTAGGTACGAAACGAAACGACCCTTAGGCACTGCTGAACTGCTACTCCACTCTATAACTAGCTCATTAGGATTCTAAAACTTGACAACTCGAGTTCTGCAATCTATTGATGCATAACAAGCATGAAGCCAGTCCATACCTAGGATGACATCAAAATCTACTATGTCTAACTCTATTAAATCAGCCGTGGTACTTTTGTGGCTGACAAAAATAGGACAATCACGATAGACTCTTTCTGCTAGAATGGACCAACAGGTATGGAAACATTGAATGGTTCGCTAAGTTGCTCAGGAGAAATCTCAAAATTCATAGCAACATAGCGAGTTACAAAAGATAAACTGGCTCCTGGGTCTAGCAATGCATAAACAGTAAAGTCAAAGACTCGAATCATACTAGTGACAACGTCTGGAGACTTCTCTTGTTCTTGGCGATTATTGAGGGCATACAAGCGGTTCATTCCTCCGCTAGTACCAGAACTGGCTCCTCTAGGTTCAATCCTATCTGGTGGAGTACCAGATGAAAATTCAGCTCTATTGCCCCCATTACTACCGCCTTGCTTACTCTTAGGACATTCTTTCATGAAATGCCCGATATGACCGCACTTAAAAAAAACCGTAGACCCTTCGAGAAAGATGCTAGAGTGATTTCTACTACACCTGGCGCAGGCAGGAGGCTTACTACCTCCTTGCGCCACAATACCTTGAGACTGAGCGGGTCTCGCCTTGAAGTGCTGCGAATTCTTGCCACTATACTCACCTCGGTTTCTAGGCGCAGATGCACTAGCAGATGATGGTGTATGCTCCTTTGATTTCTGAAATTGTTGTTGACTTGACCCACCCTTTTGTTGACCAGACTCATTCCTAGTCTTCACTTTCATGTTTTGATATTCCTCTCTATCCTTCAGCTCCTCTTCAACTTGGTGCACATAGACCATAAGCTTGGATATGTCCATGTCACCAATCAACTTTGCAGCCCTACCTTCTTTGCTGGAAACACGACCTAAACCAGCATCGAATAAACTACTCCTTATATCCTTCACCATCTCCGGAGCATAGGGAGACAGTTGGGTGAACTTCAACCCATACTCATGAACACTCATGAATCCTGTTTCAAAGTGAGGAACTCCCGTACCTTCACTTCCTTCAGCTCTCGAGGAAAGAACCTCCCCAAGAAGACTTCGTCGAAGCAAGCCCAACTTGGATGTGGTGGACCCTCAGCTCTATCATCCTTCCATTGATCAAACCAGGTTCTAGCCACACCCTTCAATTGATAGGCAGCCAATTCGACCCTTTCAATATCCACCACATACATCACCTCAAATACCTTCTTGAACTCTTCCACAAACTTTTCTGAATCCTCAATAGTGCTTGATCCGGTAAAACTAGGAGGATCATTCTCAGAAACTTACGAACTCTCAAGGTGTCAGCCCCTTCTTGTGGAACTCCTTTCTGTTGCCTGACCTGGTTGGTTACAACTTGACGTAACATCCGGATAGCTTTTGGGAATTCGACATTTGTGACCTCTCCTTAGGGTTGCACATCTGGTGCATTCGGGACCTCTTATTCATCAACATTTCTCCGGGCTGGTTGACCTATGACTGCTCTTCGTGGAGGCATGATGATCTCAAAGTATGCGTAAGCACAAATTAGAGAGAGATTTTTAGAGATATACTCTACGCGCGAAAAGAATATGAAAGAAGTGAAACATTTATAAATATTATAGCCCTCCTAATCATAAATGTGGCGCGCTTCACACCTATGACTAAGGCTCTACAGACACGTCTTCATAGACTTTCTAGGACTCTTAAACCTTGTACTCTGATACCAAATTTGTCACGCCCCGATCCTACACCTTGGACATTGTCGGCATTGGGAGACCATTTCTAGCCCCTAAGTGAACCATTGGTCTAGCTTATATAACTCAGCGGAAGACTAAACTCAACTTAAACAAGAATTGAGCATATTTAAAAACAAATATTTCATAAATTATTCTAGCCATAATGGCACTTGAGTCTTAACAAGTAAATTAACTCCAAACTGAACTACTAACAGTCTATGAAACCTCTTAAATGACTGGAGAGGGATGTTGGGATAGACACCACAACATCCTAATGGACTAAGCTAAAAAAGCAATAAAAGGGATGTCCGCCGAAATGCAAGGAGCCTTACCAAGTGACTGTGGAGTGCTCTACCGGATCAACGGTGTGCTGCATGCAGATCTTGGTTAACTACGTATGCATCATGAAACGATGCAGACCAACTAGCATCAGTACATTGAATGTTAGAGTGCGATTTGGATATCTAAAAAACACTTGGGCTTTAAAATGAGTACGAAAAAACATTTACATTGGCTCTACTCAACTCATGATCTATTTACTCTTATTTAATATACACAGTTTAAAAGTGATAGAAATATAAAGAAATATTGACGGAAAGCATGTTGAAAACTCTTAATGTATTTAAGTATACAAATAATATATGTGATGTGTGTACAAATACAAATAACTGATGTATATGAAAATACAATACTTCTAGGGGAGCTTCTCTAACCGATAACTATCACTTAAGAGCTATAGTGATGATACAGCGTTACTCGACCCACGGTGCCCGACCATCCTAATTTTGCCATATTATAGGACTTGAACTGCCTAATGGATCCACTAGTAAACTATAAAGAGGGTTCATCTAAAAGGTATGAACCTTTTCTACCCATGATGGCTACATTGTTTACATGGAGACTTGAGTTAATCTGAACTCGTATCCCCACATCGGTGCTCAATACTACTCCAAAAATATATGTATACTGGCTCTTATACATACTCATTCTGTGATTTGAGATTAGTGCTCAAAACTTAGCGTTTAAAAAGCTCTCTTGGAAATCATAGTTTTCTCTTTCTTATATTAAAACTAGTCACAGGCTCTATGAAAATCTAGCTTCCTTTCTTTCTCAAAAGTTTGAAAGCATTTTAGTTTAAGCTATGAGGGACTACTTAGTTCCCTTATAACTCTTGAGAACTGAACTCAACTTCATACTCTTTGCTTACTTGAAACTTAGCTCTCAGGGAATACTTAGTTCGCTTAAGTTTATGAGAATTTAACTCAACTATTTACTCTTTCTTTACCTGAAATTTCAGTCTTAAAACGAAGTTAAAACCTTTATTATCTTATCTCTAACTTAGTTCTTAACTTTAAACTTAACTCTTAACTTCCTTGACATTGATCTTAACTTTACTTGAATGGATTATGGATTCAAGGTCTCAATTTGAGTTCCTGGACGATTTCTAGGTATTTAGAGATCATTTAAAGTTATTAGAATTCATTGGAGGATGTTAATGTACCTTGGAAGGACTTTAAAGGGCTAAACTACGAAAACTGGACGAAAAACATCGGGTCAGGTGTACAGGTGGCGTGCCGCGCCATCCTAAGTTGACTAAGGCCTAATTCTGGTGCACTGGTAGCACGCCGCGCCAAGCCTTGGTTGAGTGAGGCCAAATTCTGGCGGACTACAAGCGTGCCACGCCTGCACCTACCCAGGTTCGTCTGACGAATTTTTCAACTTGTTTACCATCTCTAAACTCTCCAAAACTTCCTAGATCTCTCACTATACGATTGGGACCATTGGTACCATCAAAAAATACTGAATTCAACTCAAAATAACTCAAATTAACAAGTATCTGATCAACAATTACAGCCAACAATTCAATCAACAAGAAATCAAACGTCCTTTCAAGAACTTAACTCTTAACATGAAATAAATACTCAATTTCGCTGAACTGAAATAAATTTATGTGTGGGTGAAGTTACCCAACACAAAAGATCTCACATACCTCAAAGGGATCACCCCCGACTAAATCCACACAACGATCCTTGGCGTTCTTGCGTCTTCTTCTCCTTTCTCCTCTTTTCTCCTCTTCTTTTCTCTTCTCTCAAAACTCCAATTTGTTTTCTAAATGCGTAAACTGAATGGGATCAGCTTAGACCCCAACTTATTACCCAAAAATGAAATTAAATAATTAATTTAGGAAAATACCAAGACACCCTTAACAAATCCGGATTCGGACTTTCCTCTATCCAACAACCCGACTTACGAAAGTCATATCTCCCTTATTCGACCTTGGAATTTCGCAAATTTGGTATCGTTGAAAAGATCTTCCCAAGATATTTTCATCCATATAATGAAGTCATCCGAACTCTTCCTGAGATGGAAGTTATGACCCTTTGAAATTGACCAAAACTCACTTCTGAAACCTGAAAATTTTCAAGATTTCCTTACTATTTTCGAAAATGATTATTCTTGGCTTCTCAGATTATTCTTAGTTACTTTAAGCTACGAGATATTACAGACTTATTCATTCCAATTATGAAAGATATGTTGTTGTTTGGGATATTGAGGTATACTAGTGATTCAACACACATAACTTTGCTTATGAAATTTATAGGAGAACTACCATGAAAATTTACAGATGTTCGATAAACTTAATATTTATCTTATCATCGGTCATGTTTTGTATATGTGTGATTGAATGTGAGGACCATTGGGTCTAGTTTTGTTATTTTTAAGGTTTGTCGATAATACCTACTAATCTAACATTTTGATAATGTTGTTAGAGGTCATGTATGCTTGGGTGTATTACTTGATGGTAGGTACTTGATCATTTCCATCTTTGGATAAGGTGAGTTCGATTTTCCTTGATGATTACTTGATGTTTAAAGATCATATTTTTATATCTTAAGCACGGGAAAATATTATGTCAGGAGGATGTTATCTTGTTAAGATCTAAGATGGTTTGTGCATTATGAGTTTGTGATAGTTGGTTCAATTCACTCCTGATTATAGCTAATATTATTCAGGATTTTATAACGGTTATGTTAGATAATATTTTTCCTGATGGTTATCTCAAGGTCTAGTTGGAGAATCGGTCAACTGAAGAGTCCACTTGGAAACAATTTTGTTGGTAGTTGAGTTTACATATAATAACAATTATCAGTAGATTAGTGAGATGGACCCATTTCAGACATTGTATGGGAGGAGGTGCAAATTTTTAATTGGTTGGTTTGATACTTTTGATATGAGGCCTTGAGTATGAACATTTTTGATTAATCGTCAAGACAACTACCCTATCTTACCCTCGCCTTATTTTGATCGTTCGAGGACGAACGATGGGTAAATTGGTATCTACTATAGTGACCCATTTGGTATTTTTAATATTAAAGTTGTTAGTTTCATAAAATACTCTTGCGATATAATTTAAATGGGTATTTTGGACTATTCATAACTATAGTTATAGATTTAATGGGTAGTTTTAGTGAATTAATGGATAGTTTTTCTAAATTATTTAGTTGGTGGTTAAATAAAATAATACTAAAATTAATAATGGATCACTGTTGTCACTTTAATAATTAGGATATTAGACTATGTCTTTAGGGTTTAACGTGTTAATCCACAATTTGGGAGAGAGGCAACGGAGCACAATCACCGCCACCAAAAAGTACTTTGTGCTTCAGGTAAAAATTCTTGTAATGCAAAGTAATTGCTAAAATGAGTAGTATACATTATTATAACGAAACATATTAAAGAAAGGAAATTGACAGGCGGCCGAGCAACGGAATTGAAAACCTCAAGGTAATGATTAAGTAATATTTAATATCATAGAGTTAAATTGAAAATGGGATAGAAGTTTTGTATTATAGTTATGATAATTGAATTGGAAAAATGAAAAATGGTGGGAATTGATATTTATGTTCATGTTCCATGATTTTTGGGGGACAATTATATACCTCAATCATTGGCTACTTATTGCCAATTGATTGAGGCAATGATACTTAGCTATGCATGCAATAAGTGAAATAACAGTGTGCTGATTTATTCTTTTTCTTTTTCAAATATTTTTTATTACATATATAATTATTCTAACTTGGTACAATAATAAATGTAATTAAGTTTAAGGGTAATAAGATTGAGTTCATACATTTATATGGGTCTGCATATTGGTATAATTAATGACGAATATATTTAGTATGAAACGTTCATGATTGTAGTATGATGCAGGTTTGGCTGCCACTGGTTTAGTAATCATTGGTACTTTAGAAAATTAATTATAAAATTAGGTGGGTTTTTAGGTCTAGGATAGATATAGGATAATGTGGAGGTGGTTATGATTTATGTTATGTAATATTAAACTCTTAGTAGTTATTGATATGCATTGAATAATATTTAAAAGTTTCTTGTGTACTTGATTGTGTGGTTATGTGGCTTGGTTATGTGTTTTGTAATTGGTTTGAATTCCTGAGACTGTGGAATTTATATTCTTGAACCCTCTTCATCGAAGTGATGCCTTGAATAAAGAAGGCTTGATGAAATATTATCAATTAATTGAAATTGATGATAACAAATGATAAATAATGGTATAATTGGATCGGAGTGTCACGTTTCAACACGATTTTCTTGGATTAGAGTGTCACGTTCCGACACGGTACTCTTTGATCAGAGTATCACGTTTTGACATGGTATAATTGGATTGGAGTTTAACGTTTCGAGACGATATTCTTGGATCGAAGTGTCACGTCCCGAC
This sequence comes from Solanum pennellii, assembly GCF_001406875.1. Taxonomy (NCBI): domain Eukaryota; kingdom Viridiplantae; phylum Streptophyta; class Magnoliopsida; order Solanales; family Solanaceae; genus Solanum; species Solanum pennellii. The sequence goes on from NC_028637.1 coordinate 50,378,497, forward strand.
ACGATATTCTTGAACAGGAGTGTCAAGTTCTGACACGGTATAGTTGGATCGGACTGTCACGTTCTGACACAGTAACATTAAAGGAAAACAATATGGAATTAGCTTAATGTACTCAATCTCAAAGAACCCATTTCTCATATGAGCATGGCGTGGAGGCATGAATCCTCATGGATATACTTGATATTGTGATTGATTATGGAGTCACTTCTTTATGTTTTTTGTTGCTTACCACCTATTAAGTGTCATAGTTGAGTTCATACTATTAGTCATTGTATATTAGTTTCTATTTTGGGTTGACCGATGATTTCTACTCAGTATATGTAACCCTGTACTAAGCCCTACTTGTGTTTTTCTTTGTTTTCCTTTAATGGAGTCCAGTAGTATACCAATGACTTTGAATTGCCCTCAAGTCTAGCCTTTCTCCAGCACATCAGGTTCCAAGGTGAGCTATTCATTCAAGCTCGTGTTGAATTCTCTCGGTCATGACATGATATACTATGTTTACACATACCATTTTATTCTTATATTTTGGTGTATTTGATATTCTTAAACTAAGTATTTGGAGATTAAATGTCCTTATTGTGATGGCTTTCAGATTTTGAGAAATGATATTTAGTAAAAGTTTGAGCTTCCGCATTATGCTTGTATCTGTAAGTTAGGGTTAAATTTGTTGGTTCTCCCACCTAGAAAGTTAAGTGTGGATGTCACTCACGACTCGTTTTGGATCGTGGATCGTGACACAAATTGTGGCCAACTCATGTTATAAATAATGAACAAGCTAGAAATTGATAAATAATAAGTAGAAGAAATGCCACTGTTTGATGAATTTGATCGTGCTCTATGTATTCAAACACAATATATAAGCTATCTAGAATTTTCGATGTGACCAAAGCCTAAAATTTCACAACATTTGCAATCCAATCTACATAAAATGCAAATCTCTTTCGTCATAGTGAGAACACTCTCCAATTGAATTTTCCATTAAATAAACATTAGGATATTTTACACTTTCAAAATATATATCTAAATTACACGCATAGAATCAAATGAGTAAGAGTACTCAAGAACTCTTAATATCTTGCAAAATCAAGGATTAGGAAATTCACTTAGCTTATGTGCCTCAGTAGAGTATATACAAATATTACTCCTACTTTACAGGTAGAGATATTTTTTCCAAAGAGATATAACAGAAAATTTCCAAAGCTTATAGTTGAATGCTCGCAGTAAAATGTTTCCAAATAAAATAGGGGCAATCATATAAAATTATAGGTGTTAATCATGTCAAATATCCGTCTCTCCACAACTGACAACATGACAATACATGGCGTTGGTGATTTTTTATTTATTCTCTTACCCGCGGAAGATGTAAAAGACGTGAAGAGTGCATAAGAACCATAAACACAATTCAACTAATATAATGTTTTACCAAACACCTCTTAATAGAAGGATTTACTTAATAATCAACTGAAACTTTACCACTCTACTGGTCCATCACAATACGAAGTGATAAAAGAACTAACACCTCTTTGATTATAAAACTCAATAAAATAGGGTTCACATTTAACATTTACAAATGCAAATACATCAAAAGGAACGATATCAGAAAATAAGATTACTTAAACATAAAAGATACTGAAAGGAATGAAATTTTAGAGAAGAACAATGTTGGAGTGAATTCTCGTTTGCACATTAAAGGAACATATGTAGATGTTTTAGATGAGCAAAGGGAGAGAAATTCTTGAAGGTATACAACAATTAACATTTGCAGCTATACTGACGCAAAAATGTGTTAGAATAATCACTTAAGTTAATACTGAAGAACGCCTTCATAAGTAACACGTGAGGACCAATTTAACCCTAAAGTTACAAATAACATTACACGAGCTTCAAATGATTGTCCTCCCTCCTCCCC
>NC_028637.1:50380560-50382557 GCF_001406875.1 Solanum pennellii
TATATATATATATATATAAAATTAACTCCTACTTTACATGAATTTCACAAACTTGTGATCTTCAAATATAACGTTCAAGCTAATAATATTTTCTAACCTTACATGCTCTAGGTCTGTATATACTTAACAAAATAAAAAAGAGTAGCTCAAGAGCAATCACCAACCACAATTGGTCTGTTTTGCAATATTGAAAAAACTATTTGTAGTTGTCCTCCCTGCCAAGAATGTACTATCTATTTCTTTAACATACGTGTAGATTAAAAGAAGTTAAAAAGTATGTAAAATTCATATTTTTTATTACTTTATTGTGCAAAGAGAGTTCGACTTTCTAAGGGTGACGTCTAAGCTATGAAATAGACAACAAAATTGGAGGTCGAGGAATGCAAATATGAAGACCAGATCAACTACATACTATAAAGACGCTTAGACATCGCAAATACTTTTTCGAGAGCACACTGAAATGGTGTTGATCATACGATATTAAACTTATTTTTTCCTACTATTTTCATTCTCCATTATAAAGCTTAATTAATCAGTAAAACTAAATCTTTTCTGATCATAACATCCTGATACATAAATGTTCCTTAAGGAGTTGTTTTTTCAATCAAATGAAGAAATGATTTTCGACTAATTCTAATAGTTTTTTTTATTGAAGGTGGAGATTAATATGTAGAGATTTTGTAGGAGAAACAAAACCTCTTTTCTTTTGGTAATTGGATATAGAATGTATACTCGAAAAGGTAAAGGAGACAGAGCAAGTGTTAGTACTAATTTTGGGGGAAAAAAGCATATTTGGACTACTTCAGAATATTTGAAGAACATGTTTGAAGACTAAAATCATATATGTCATAATCTACTCTCAAAAAATCTGAAAACATATCTAGTCAACTTCATCAAAGCTTCTTTTTGTGTTAGTATTCTGTTCAGAATTACATGAGAAAAACCTCACTTATGGAAAATCTCTTTTAAATGCAATTTGGCGCTGATCAAAGACTTTTGTATCATTAATGATTTTTTGTAATAATACCCTCAATTTTCGTGCACCTCTGGTAGTCTTGTACTTGTCTATGCAAGAAACAGCGGAACAAACCAAACGCCAAAACATGAAAAACGAATACTAATGAGTATGTAATATTTAAAACTACATAGTTGACCAAGAGAAGCCAAAAAGAAAATCCATAAGAAAATGATATACTAATACCTTGCACGGTTTGTGGAAGATGATAATTGACAAACATACTAGCCCACATCTTGAACCGTAGAACCAAAATCACCAAGATAAAGATAAATTGACATGCTCCCATATATGTCTTTAGTTGTACTACAAATAATCATGTTGCATTCCCAAAAGAAAAAGGACAACTGAAAACATTAAATAAGTTAATTGTGGCATATTATCAAACAACTTATATGCACAATCCACTTGATATCTTAGATTTATGTAGGATGGTCTAACTTTTGCACTAATTAATGGCTATAAAAATTAAGTTCATTAAAGAAACATAAAGCATGTGCAAGTCAAGCAGTTAGTAAGGTACATGTAGAAATCTTAGCTAGAAATTGTATCAAAACAGTAGAAAACTAAGATACACATTTAAAATTGTGTTTACTTTTAATGTCAGAATCACAAAGAGCTAAGAGACCATCAAGAAGGAACTCGAAAGAACTAATCAGATCAAACATTATAGCGACGAAAAAGTGAAACATTTTAGCTTTCTGTACATCCTTTGGAGACAAAGTAAAGCAAAATCGAGACAGTAAATTGGAGTGGAGAATCGGAAAAGATATAGAAGCACTGAATAACTGAAAAACTTACCCAAATAAATTTGAGATTTGTACAACTGATGAATGAGAGAAAATTGGAGTGGGGAATTGGACATAGTAACACATAGTATAAAACAAATTAAACATATGCATATATTAAGTTGAAAAAAATCGGAAGCGGGGAGAATTCGTAACGTACCTTCTTCACGCAATCAAACGCGGGGGGGGGGGGG
>NC_028637.1:50382563-50382869 GCF_001406875.1 Solanum pennellii
GGCAATTCTATTTGAGAGCAATAAAAATATAGAGATCTAAGAAGCAACAAACAAAGAATTTGTAAATTAAAGTGCATCACAACAAAAAAATGAATCCACATGTGAGATAAAGGAACAATAAAAAATAGTGTAAATTTGTAGAGTTCTACACCTGTTGACTAAATTTTTTTTTTGAATCCACGTGTTCATTCACTGTCTTTGTTTAGTGAAAAATAAACTGTACAATTTATTTTGCTTTGGGTACAAGACTTCACTATTGTGTTCGTATACCAAAGTCTCATTTCTAATAAGAGAGATATTTCTGGG
>NC_028637.1:50382922-50392415 GCF_001406875.1 Solanum pennellii
GGGGGGGGGGGGGGCAGGGAAATGGAAAACTGGACATGATTGGAAAGCAGAAAATCAAATCTTCACCAAAATAGTGAAAATTTATCTAATTAATCAATTTAGTTAATTTAATAAATAATGTTTCAATTAAATATATGTCCAAATACTTTAGTCCTCAAGGACCGAAAAAAAAAAAGAGCGATTAACAAACTAACCATTTTACTTATAAAAATTTCTCCAAATTGTAAAAGCTTTCAAAACGCCTGAGGGTTATTGGAATCCACTAGCATTTTATTTTTATTTTTTTGCGAAAGGAAAAATTAGAAGTCAAACTAAAGAAATTTTTATATTTTTTTCTTTTCTCACACACTTACCTTACCGTCACACAACTTTGACAAGAAAAGACTTCAAGTAAGAAGGTATAGAAAGCAACTGGATTAAATGATCTAAACATGCAAGCAGCCACGTGGATTACACTATTATTATTTCTATTAAAACAAAACGAATTACACAAAGTCAAAAAGGTTGGAATTTAAGAAATCGAATTCATGAATAATTAAAATAAAATAAAATATTATTGAATCATTTATTTTTGGGTTATTGGGTTAATGGATTTTCTAATAATTTCTTTTTTTTTGTGTGAATGCGCGTGTGTGTATGTTGTTATCGATTTAAGGAAAAAAGTTCAAAAATTTCTTTAAACTATGCCAAAAGAATAAAAATACTCTTTGTTTGTAGTTTAATTTTAAAATGTCTTTGTCATCAATATTTTGGTCAATAAAATGTCTTATTGTTATTTAATGGGTCAGAATGCTCATTTTCAAATAAATATATTATGGAAAAATGACGCAGTTAAGCAAACTTATACTATTTATTAATCATCATAGTTATAGTTTGCAATAATTACCATTCGTAACTAACATTATACATTAATTACGTGAGTTGACTTCGAGTTTGTATAATTAGTCACGTTTTTATATGTATAATTCGCCAGAATATACAAATACATATGCATAATATACAATTATATATATATATATATATACACACACACACACACAAAATTCACCTCTCTCTCGCATCTCTCCTCCCTCTTCTAATATCGCTTACCATATAGCTGATATACATATACAATTCACTTTTCTCCCACTCTTTCCCCTCCCCCCCTTCTCTCTCTCTCCTCTCTCCTCTCTCCTCTCTCCCTGTCTCGCTCGCCTCTCTCCTTCCTATAACATGTAGCTACGAAGTATAATTATCAAATTATATCTATGGAGAGTAATTAGGCTATTTTTGAATGGCTATATGTTAAAGTTCCTCAAAATTTTATTATTCTTTTAACACATTTTTTTCTAATAATATTTTTTAAATAAAATTAACAAATATTTATCTTACCTCAATTCTATTAAAAATATTTTTTTTTATTTTATCGTTATTATTTTATATCTTATATATAAATATAAATTAATGATAGATATCTTATATATAAATATAAATTGTATGGGCGTACTTCTTATCAACTCGTAAATAACAAAGAAAGTAGAATTTAATGTATGTATAAATGACAACATCTTAAAATCTAAGGAAACAAAAAAAACGTATTGTGCTTCAACTTGTTTTATGTATTTATCAAATTAAGTCTACATTACATGTGTCAGTTATGATGTGAGACAAATAGGGTGAATTAAAGAATTTGTTTAACATTTGTTAGGAGTTTTTTTTTTTTTAAGTATTTAGACCAAATACATAAACAGATCTTTAAATTTGTTGGAATTTTCCTTTCAGCTACCTCAACTAAGCTATTTTCCTATTCAATCATTGAATCACTCATCATTTGTTCCTTTTAAACACCGTTGGTTGATGGGAAACAAGATTTTGTGAGGAGTATTGATAGAGGATATATATGTTGTTCTAAAATTCATTAGTCTAATTGATAGTGAAATATTCGAGAATAATTGTGTTTTACTTCAAGTCATTTAAGCACATTAGAAAACAAATGAGACTAACACACTGTTTGTCTTCATTCCTTCAATCAAAATCATTACAACGCGAACACAATTAAACACATTTACAATAGAAAATTCGACTAAAATCAGTTGACGATGTTTAAAAGGAATAAATTATGGGTGGTTCAATGATTCAATAGGAAAATGACATAGTTGAGGTACCTGAGAGAAAAAACCCAACAAACTTAGGGATCTGTTTATGAGTTCGGTCAAGTATTTATTTTGTGAAAAAAATATTATTATTTTTTTGAAAAATGAAATGTTTGACAAATCAATAAAAAAATATTTAAATTGAAGTAGGTTCAGAAGAATCTAAAAATTTCTGTTTTATTTTTTTTAAAAAAAAAAAAAGCAGAAGCAAAAACAACAAATTATTTTTCTCAAGATTAAAATATCCTTTTCATATATACATATTGACCAATATATCTCTTACTAATTAATTAGCATTTTTCAAAAGTTAAATTAAATTTCATTTAATACTTTTTTTATTTTTATATAATAAGGTTATAATTTTATTTACATTTATATGTTATTAGTTTATCTATGATATATCATTTTACTTATTATTTTACAGAACTAGAAAAAGGTAACAACAATATTTTTATAAGATTCGTAAAAGAAAAAATTACTAATAATTATATTTGTGCACCTTTTCTAGCAAAAAGTTTGTAGCATATATAAGTTATCTCATAATTCTTCCTTCGTTTTAAAAAAAAGATTTCTTTTCCTCTTTAGTCTGTTTAAAAATAAAAGATCTTTGTAAATTTTAATTCTACTTTCTATATTGACACATTTTAAGCCACAAGAATAAAGTATAATTTAATACATAAAATATAACTTTGATTTATTACCACTAGATTTTAAAATCTTTTTTATTTTCTAAAACTTTGTGCCTAATAAAATTAGATAACTCTTTGGAAATGGAGAAACATATTAAACAAAGGTTCTCTAACCGGAGAAAATAAATTTACTTGGTCATAGGAATAATGCAACAAATAGACTATATTTTATGAAGAAATGGAAATTTCTGACAAAAGAACGAAAAAAATTATCAAGTGATTTCATACTTTGTCTCTAATAATATAGATGAAGTAAAACATTATTCATAACGAAAAAAATATATTTGGTAGGATACTTTCTTGGCACAATTTTACTTTTTCGAAGTTATGTCGTAATTAAAGGATACTGTTGTTACATTATTTTTTTGCACCCAAAATGTCTTCTAAAACTAAATCACTAAAAGAAAAGTCATAAATCACTAGATGGTTTTAAAAAATTGCATTGCTCAAAAAAAATTCCTTCCCAATAAAAACACCACCCAAGAATCATTTATTTATATTCACTTTAATACTCTATTCACAATCTTTCTTCCAATTTTTTGATCTTTCATTTTGTTTATACTTCCATTCTTCTTCTTCTTTAGTATCCCTTGTTTTTAAGGAGAGAAATAAGATATATTCATTAAATTTTAAAAACACTATTTAAAGTAACACTACAAGAAAAATGACTTTTATTTAAAGGAAATTCGGTTGTTAAAAGTCCATATCCGGTCGTTAAAGGTCTATAACGACTGGGCAAAAATTGATCGTCACGGATCGTTAAAAGCTCAGTCTTCAAAGGGTAACGACCGTATTGCATAGCCGATCGTTAGATATAACATAGCGACAACGATAAATACGGTCGCTACCTTCACTAACAACGACCACAAATTCCCTTTGTTGATTGTCATTTGGTCATTAAAACAGTGAAGTATAACCACAATTTCCAGTCGTTACAAGTACTTTTAGCGGTCAGATTCTTTCGTTAATTACATTAGTTTTACCAACCAAGTTTAAATTCCTTTCGTTGCTTTTAATAAATTTAACAATAAAGTTTGTTTCATAAATTTATTTTCTAAATAATTATATATAGTTTTGATGTTCCTCAAGTAGATCTTAATATCATTTCATTGTTTTCACGAGTCATAAAAAATCAGTATAAAATTTCATAATTGTTTTTCTATGAACCGAAACGTACTGGAAAACTAACATATAATCGGTGTTCAACACAATATCTAAAAAACATACATGTTTAACATAAGATCTACATAACATATTTGTTCGACATAATATTATAAAACAGACATGTTCGACATCTATCGAATCCTAAAATTTGAGAAAATGAAATAGCTGCATAGGTTAAAACGTCCCTAGATCTGCACCAACAATAAAAATATAATTTTCTTTTCAGCTAGCTCCACAATTCTTCAACAACACGTTCTTTAATCTTGATCACATTCTTCATATGTTAAAAAAACAATTTGAGGTCAATTCGTAACAGAATGTCGGATAGCTATAACTTATAACTTTTAAAGCATAAATCAATCATTTAATCACCAAAGATCCCAAAAGATGGCATGACTTAATTCTCATATTGAAAAGAACTGGCCATCAGAACTAGTGAAGTCAAGTGTGGAGCCAATTTTGGAACAATATAGGCCTGTGATTTTTTTCAAAGTTCACTCTTGGTACAGTTCTCCACAATTTATAGGGATTTCTATTATTCGAGATGGAAGTGAGGGTATAACTATGGAATTAGAGATTCAATGGTATGGGGATTATAGTGACCTTTAACTGAAGCCTACAATAGTATTGGAGGTGAAAATTGTTCAAGCAAAGGAATTAACAAATAATGATTTCATTGGAAAATCTGATCCTTTTCCTATATTATATGTACGCCCTCTACGAGACAGAATGAAGAAGAGAAAAATAATTAACAACAAATTGAACCCAACTTGGAATGAAGATCCATTGACACAAAACCTGGTGGTAAAAATCTATGACGATGAAGGGCTTCAGTTAGCTAAACTAATTGGATGTTCCCATATCTGTTTGAAATGAACTTGAGCCTGGTAAAGTGAAGGATATCTGGTTGAAGTTGGTGAATGATTTAGAAATTCAGAGAGAGGAGAATAATAGGCACACTTGGAGCTATTGTACTGCTCGAATGGCATGAACAATGGGCTAAGTAAACTTTTTTCTCAAAATGAGTCAATGATTTCATTAGAGAGAGTTCTTAAAAACTCGGCAGAAGGAAAAGAAGTTAGTCCAAATGGAAGTGAAATCAACAGTAGAAGAGAGGTAATAGTACGAGGGGTACTTTCTGTTACCGTGGTTTCAATTGATGACCTGCCCCAAGATTATATGGGGGGGGAGGCTGACCCCTACGTCATTCTGATCATGAAAAAGGCTCAAATCAAGAACAAAACAAGGGCTGCAAATGAAGTCTAAGCCCGGTATGGAATCAAACTTTTGACTTTGTTGTTGTGGACAGATTACATTACATGTTGTGCTTTTTCTTATTATCTATATTGAACACATCAAAGTTTTGATAGTGAGTGATAGTTTAACATTTTATTATGCTCATACCATTGTTCAAAAATCGATGAAACACAGTTAAACATTGCAACAAACAGTACCTCTTAATAAATGGACAATGATACTGGATTAAAAAACATAGAAAAATGAATGACAACAAAAATTGAGACAAATACTTGAAATATTTTAAAAAAAACATCAGTGAATAAGAAAGGTTTAGAAAAAGAAAAAAAACATACCTTACAAAAGAAATCAACAGAGAGCCTTCAAAAGAGTAGTTCTGGAGACACTTTCAACAACTATAACAAGCACCACCATCGGCAAATTTGGAATCAAAGCCTACAACAATCGAGAAAGAAATATGTGAACATGAGATACACTTCATAGAAAAGAAAATATGAAATGCAATAAAGAGCTTAAAAAAACCAACAAGCCACATGAAACCATATAGACATAATTTCAAAATAGTCTGTCCAATAAGATTTATTGCCTATTTCAGAGAGTTCATCCATTTTCAATGAAATAAAAAATACATGGGAAAAAAAAAGATGTCTTAACCCTAAGTGTGGCAGACAAGAAATATGATCATCACAATAGTGAAAAATGACTTTCTGGAGGCCACTTAATGATTGGGGAATAACATGGGTGAATTCTTTGGTACTAACATGGAAGAATAATATAGGGAGGCAGTGACTTTGGATTTTTAGGGAAAACAAGCCACTGGATTGTCAAAGTAGATGATACATAGGGAAAGAACATCCATTTACAGTCAAACTCCACATGAAGAAAGTCTTTAAACATAGGTATTGATTTAGTGCTATTTGATATTTGACAGATTAATGTACAACATTTTCCCACACCTGAAATTGTATTAAACACAGATATAAATTTTTTAATTGTTAGCAGGCTATACATTTTGAATAGTAAACAAAAGAGTTTAACCATGCTTATTGTATCACATACTTTTAAATTATGAAAAGTCGACCCAGTCCGAGCCATTGACCACCAGAAGCTGTAACCCAGGCTTATAGTTATTTCATAGGAAATGGCAATGCTGGAAGAGCAGTGTTTTAGAGAGTGACAAGGGCTTGTTTCACCAAAGAGAGAAGCATGAAGCGAAGGACAGACTTTTTTTCAACTAAAGCGCTATTTAATACAAACATAAAAAAACATCAAATATGTCATAGATAAATAAAAAAGCACTCAATAGAAATAACATATTTAGAAAATCTTGCAATTCTTAAATTAAAAAGTTTATATAATTTACCCAAAAAAAGAAACTGAACAGTAAGAACAGAGATAGAACGACAAAAAAAATTATAGAACAGAGGAAAATTTGCAGAGTATGGAGAAAAACAGTGCATAACAGAGAGAGCAATACAAAGCAAAGAAAAGAATTGTGAAACTGACAAAAAAAACAGAGAAGATTATAGAAGAAGAGAAGGAAACCATGTTAATATTGAACCATATTTGATTTTTATGTATCCTCTGAATCAAATACGTATGTGAGGCAACTCAGTTGGTGATGTCATTTAGCAACGCGATGCAGACTACTAACTAGAGAAAGACTGTAAAAAATGAGCATTGGACAAGATTTAATATGTCCACTGTGTCGCTCTCATCCGGAAACTAATGCTCACTTTTTTTTTTGAATGTGAATACTCCAACATCTGCTTGGATAATATTTTCAACTGGCTGAAGACTAAACAAAGGAACAGGGGACTACATACAGTAACTATGGAAAGGAATAACAAGGAATGTAACATGGAAAATCTGCACAGGGTTGATATGGGCAATACTTGCTGCGCTAGTGTAGTATATATGGCAGGCAAGGAATGATGCAATATGGAACCAGAGAGTACCGAGAACACAAGTGATAATGCAGAAAATACAACTTCACAGTAAAGTGAGAATCATTGAAGTACTAAACATGAAGCATAGATGTAAAGATAGGTATTGGATAGAGCAATTATATAAATAGTGAATCTGTAGTTGTAGTTGTAAATGTTGGAAATATTTAGGATGGACTAGGTTGTTTTATTATTTCTTTTTAGTAGCTTGTTGTAACTGGGTTCTATAAGTTTGGTAATAAATGTGTTCGTTCAACCAAAAAAAATATGAATCATTATACAACAAATAAATCCCAAACTCCCATTTCATAGGATCTCCTTCATTGCCTATAAAAGTATATATCGATGAATACGAAGAACTCTGAAGCCAAGACAAGTCCAAACAATAACCTGAACCAATAGGAACTGGTGGATCACAAACACAACATGTTCAAATTGGATTATTTTTTTCTAACCCAGTCTAGTTTCCCCTTTACAAGAATACATTTGCCCTGCATTTATTTGAATCCGAACCACTAACTCACAATTACTGTTTTGAATCAAACACATTAGATGTTGTTGAACATCATAGTAAAACAAACATGTTTTGTCTCGAAATACTAAAGGGAGTTGAATCATCATGATCCAATGTAAAACTACCATAATTGTGCTAAGGAACATGTCGACCTAATTAAAGGGGCTAATTAAAACGGAAATAAGAAAACCTTATCTCTACATCAAAATTTGTAATGGAAATTTTGTCCTAGACTAACAAATTTATTCAATAATTTCATCATTGCGACTTCTTTTGATTGTCAACCGAGGCTACCAACAGTACACACATCAATACCCACAAACATATTGCATAATTTAAGAGCATGTGCACCAATAACCTGTGAAAAATCTTATGAATCATACAACATAAACTCAAAAATGGTCAAAAATAGAATACCTACATAATAATTTATAGTCAAAATCAGAATACCTAAATAAGAATTTATAGTCAAAACAACCTAAACTTAACTTGAAGATAAAGAAAGTCAAGAATATGTCACGTTACAATCATACCCAACAAAGACCAATAAAACTCAGGTGAAATTTCAGCGAAGACCGGCAAAACTCAAGTGAAAATTGAAGTAAAACGAAAAAGGGGACTTCTGCAATTAGAAAAAATAGACATTGATTTTATTTATAAAGACCTTCAATGGAGAGCTATAGTTTAATTTTTGCAAACAAACCTTTGATTTTACGAATGGTACCACTATTATTGTGGTTGGTTTTGCTAATTTTTCTCCAACAAATTAGTACTTTATTTTATATTAAGAGACTCTCATTAACTATTTTGATTATTCGCTCCCGTAGTTATCTCGATTTCTAGAAGAGTTGGAAGGCACGTTCCTTGTGTGCTTTGTGGCTGCGGAAAAATCGATGTTCTTGTTATGTTTTCTCACGGAAGGGACTTCACCAGTAGGGTGGGGGTAATGGGACAAGCAGTGGTGGGGTAATGGGAGACCATCAGTTGGGGGTGGGGTAATGGAGGGGAAGAATAAGTCTTTTGTGAAAAATAAAACGTGAAAGTAAAAATATGTGCAATTTTTTAAATTATTAATGTCCGGGTATTAAAAATTTTGAGGTCTGGATATTGTTGATTTTCTAACACATTAAAAATGTCTTTTAACGACGGGGATATTATTTTGACGTTATAAATATACTTTTAATAGGGGTGGCAGGGGGATCGGGATGGCCCGCCCCGCCCCGGCCCGCGTCCCGCCCTGCCCCGTTTCGAACCCGGCCCATCCCCTAGGGTTTAAGGGGTTTAAGAGGTGGGGGATGAAGGGACCGGTCAGGGGCCGGTTCACCCCTGCATCCCGATCGACCCGGCCCGATTGAACCGACCGATTCGCGGGATCCCATCTGTTTTTTTTTAAATTTTAAAAAATTTGACCGTTTGGATCCGTTGGGGAAACGGCTAGTGGGCCCCCCAACGGATTTTTGCCCCTTTTTGTGTTTCCAAACACCCCCTACCATCCCCCTACTTTTAAAACTTTATTTTAAACCCTCAAGTTATAATAATTACACTTTAACCCATTTTTAATATTATAAATACACCTATCCCTACTATTGTCAAGACCGGAATCTAGACCCCAGACGAGACCGGCGTCGTTGACCTCTCAGAGGTCGCAAACAAGCCTACTTACGTCATTCTTACTTTACATAAGTTAATTTTAGCGAAAATTTTGAAATTTTTGATTCTTTAATCATACTTGCTAAACATTCTTTATATTTCGTAATCGTTCATCATCAACCATCTAACATTTAAGAGATA
>NC_028637.1:50392915-50416806 GCF_001406875.1 Solanum pennellii
AAGCCGGACAGTCTCATCTCATGAGAGTTACGTGAACCTCCGCCCTTCCCGAAAGAAGGCATCATCGCTCATAGCTAGCCTATCGGTGCTCAGTATAAAGTTCCATTACATTCAACTCATACATTATGGAAGCTGACTTCTAGTATGAGGACATCATAGCTCAATAGATGATTTCTCATATCATCGTTAGTATTAAGTGTTTTAAACTCAATATTTTCATTAGAGTGTTCATAGAGACTGATCTCTTCATTATCTTACACTCTCATTGGTGAGTACATATTGATAACATTTACTTAGGCTCATTTGAGATTTCTCTCATCATATACATTAGCCTCACATCATGATTGTCACCACATTCTTCATTACTAACACCTTTGTTTTTCATATTTACTCACCTCTTATTACGTGAATGTTCATTTCTTCATTTCATAGTTAATCTCATCATATGCCAATGCACTTGGCCATTTAGTGTATCTTACACTTGTACTTCACCCTCCTAAGGTTCATCATTTCATTACGTACATCTTAGGTTCACTTAATTTTTTTGAACGTATGTTAGACTTATGTGTCTATACATACAAGCTATGGGGCTTCACTCATAGTTCGATAAGTGATTCTTACTTTCCTAAGATTATGTATTACAAGACTTATGTATCTTGTATATATACCAAGATCTTGATTTTTGATCTAAGTAAATGACATTATTCTTGAATATTTTACTCACGTATGACTTATGTATCAATACGGAGGTTTGGGCACGGGAACCCAACTCTTGAATCATTTGGATATCATTTATATTTTTCATTAATTTTATTTCTACTATTCATAACATTAGAACTCTAAATTAAATCTCACAATTTACAAGGAAGAATTAATTTTCTATTTTTAATTAGAATTCTAAATTAAATCTCAATATTTACATGAAATAATTAATTTTCTATTTTAATTAGAATTCTAATTTAAATATCAATATTTACATGAAAGAATTAATTTTCTAGTTTAATTAGAATTCTAAAGTAAATCTCAATATTTACATGAGAGAATTAATTTTTTATTTTTAATTAGAATTCTAAATTAAATTTCAATATTTACATGAGAGAATTAATTTTCTATGTTAATTAGAATTCTAATTTAAATCTCAATATTTACATGATAGAATTAATTTTCTATTTTAAATAGAATTCTAATTTAAATCTCAATATTTACATGAAGGGATAAATTTTCTATTTTAATTTTACTATTAATTAACCGAAGGGTTGGGGGTTCGAGCCCCCACAACCTCTTAACTTTTAATTTAATTAAATCCACTACAATGGGGAGGTTGTGGGTTCGAACCCCCACAACCCCCCCTTATTTTTGTTTCAATTTCTCTGAGGGGGGCTGTGAGGTGGTGGGTTCGAACCCCCACAGCCCCTCTATTCTTATTATTATTTTTCTTTTAAAAACCCTTCCCTTCGCGAACTGGGAGGTCGTGGGTTCGAATCCCACGCCTCCCCTTTAATTTTTCTTTTCTTTTCGCGAGGGAGGAGCTGGTCGCGAGTTCGATCCCCTCCAGCCCCATTTTCTTTTCTTTTTTTTTCTGCGCAAGACAGGGGCGAGGGTTCGATTCCCCCAGCCCCATTTTTTTTGTTTTTTTTTTATCAAGGCATGCTGCAGGGAGGTCCTGGGTTCGATCGCTGCAGGCCTCAAAACTTTTTTTTTTATTTCTTTGACGTCCAAAAATTTCCAGATTCTTTTAAAGCCTATTTCTAAGTTTTGCAAATTTATTCCACGATTTTTCGGTACTTTTTCATCAAATTTCACATTAGTTCTTAGGGAGATTTCATGGTTCATTCAATTCACTATACTTCATCATAATGAACATCACATTGTACACTCATTACACACATAAAATACACGATAAATACACAACTTATACACCCCAAAACAGTGCCTAAAACACTGCCCTATACACGCCCATACATCAACTTTTCCGGTCATATTTTGATGATCATTATCGTGATTTTCCGCACATAAACACATTCATATTTAATTTAAACACATCATTCATGCAAAAATCTAGCAGCACAACATACCCATCCTACAAATTCGTTAGGGAGCTAAGGACAAGGACATATGAAGGGGAACAACCTTAGTTTCAAGAGTTTAAGAAACGTTCGAAAGAAAGTACTCTTGGATAAAGAATTCCATGAGAGAAACCCATACCTTTATTTGATGTTCAAACGAAGAATTCGTTACCCAAAACTCTCTCCAAAAGTCAGTCCAAATTACCTCAACGTCCACACCACTCAACGAACAACTTCTCTTCGCCTTAATGTTTTTGGTTGCTTTGTTTTTCTTAAAATTTCATGTGAGTTTTTCAAGCGTGAAGAACTGTTGGT
The DNA here is from genome assembly GCF_001406875.1 of Solanum pennellii. Lineage (NCBI taxonomy): Eukaryota > Viridiplantae > Streptophyta > Magnoliopsida > Solanales > Solanaceae > Solanum > Solanum pennellii. The sequence continues at coordinate 50,395,297 of NC_028637.1, forward strand.
GTATTCTCTGGTTTTTGTTCTGCTTGGCAGAATAACGTGAGAAAGATGGAGAACGTGAGAGAGAGAGTTAAGAAGCGTGAGAGAGAGATCTATTAGGATTAGGAGACTAATTCAAGACTTAGTCATATAGAATTTAAATTAAATTAATACAAATCTGGTTTATTTTAATAAATACGCGAAAGGACCATTATGCCCTTAGAATTTCAAATTTTTAATTAATAATTAAATCACCTTTAGTACCTATTATTTTACTTATTTATTTATTTTTTCTGGATCGTTACAACTATTTCTTACAAAATCATCTATTTTCATTTCTCTCATATATTTTCTATATCCTCTCAACTCTCAACTCTCAAGTGTCAATCTTAATTTCTATTCCATTTTAATTCTCATATTATTAGAATCCATATATTTCAATTTTCAATTCAAAATTTTCATATTATATCAACATATATAATTATATTATTTCATATTTGTTATCAAGTATTGGTTGGAGTTACAAATTACAAGTTACAACAAATCACAAGCTTCAACAATCAGTTTAGCGTCTGCTATTAACGCAGACGTTTGATACATTCGTTTCACAATTTTTATATTTTATTTTTCATCTTTACTTTTGTGTTATTATTATTTTTATATTAAACTTTATATATATATAATTAAGTATGAGTTCTAGCAAAAAAAAATTGCGGTAAAGGAAAAGAGAAAGCACAAGATAAAGAAGAAAGTAGACTTTTTAAATTATTTAATTTTTGTAAAAAAAAATAGTACATAAAAAAGAGTAGTAAAAGTGGTAGTACTTCATCTAAATCAACGAGTAGAGTTAGATTTAACATAAATGATTCTACTTATGTTGATGATACTGCTTATGATATTGATTCAAATGTTCAACTCGATCACGAAAGTTTAGAACGACGTTATGTTATTAATCCTAATGTTGATTAAAATTCAGGTGAAGAAGTAGAACCTGATTTGGGAGAAGAGGAGTTAGAAGAAACACCTACTAGTCCGGTGACAGAAGTTCCAAATGAGACTATCAATTTACCGGAGCAAAATTTTGGACATCCACCCCTTATACCTCCCACAAGGGAGAAGGTGAAGTATCAACGACCTAAAACTTCTATTGTGTGGCAATTTATGACTTTTGATAAAGAAAATAGTGTTGCTATTTGTAATAAGTGTAAGCAACCTTTTAAACATAAACAAGGTGGGGGTCAAGGTGGAACGGGGGGATTAAATAGACATTTGTTATCTTGTGTGCCGATTCAATATAAAGAAGCTAAAGCATTAGCCAATAGAAAAAAGGGAATTTCAATTAATGAATTAGATATTACCGGTAATGCATCGATAGGGGCTTCTAACATGGTTCAAGGAACATTAGATCCTTTTAACCCCGCTGGTCCAATAACACAACGTAAATATAATAAGAAATTAGATCAGGAAAATTTAGCTAAAATGATTTCTGTTTGTGGTTTGCCTTATAGTTTTCCTTCAAATCCCGATTTTATTGAATATATTCAACAAACTTATAATCCGGATTATAGAGGCTTTTCAAGAAATACTGTTAAATCTCATGTTTTTGAATATCAAGGTAAACATTGTCAATTTCTTCGTTGTCTATTTAGCATATTAGATAGTAGAGTGTCTATAACTTCGGACATGGGTCGTAATTGGAATTTGCAAAAAAGAATTATAAGTTATAAACTATGTATAGAGAAAAAAACTGGTGCGTATTTAGCTTCAAATATTTTAAGTGTTTTAGATTATTACATGATTATAGATAAAATAATGTCTGTCGCATTAGATAATGCATCTAATAATACAAACGCTGCTAAAATGTTAAAAGTTAGATTATGTCCAATTGACAATAATGTTTTTCATGTTAGATGTGTTGCACATATATTAAATTTAGTTGTACAAGATGGTATTTCTTTATTTGATTGTGATAGCGTAAAAGTTGAATATGCTGTTACCTGGATTTTTCATAAAAACAATGCTGCTAGAATTAGGGAATTTAATGAGCGTTGTTTACTATGTGAATTGTCACCTAGAAAAATTCCAAACATATTAAAACAAGGTGGAATTCTCTTTACGAAATGCTTTCGGTTGCTTATAAATATAGAAGACCCATACAAATGGTTTTTAATGCTCATAATGCTGACCCATTAGATAGAATTTGTGATGAAGATTGGGAAGAAACTAAAGAACTATTACAATTTTTAAGACTTTTTTATGATGCTACTACCATGTTTTCAGGAATTTATTATCCTACTATTTCATCCGTATTAATAAATATTTGTGCTCTTTCAATTCAATTTTGTAAATATAAAAAAATAGATAAATTTAGAGTTGCAACTGAAGGTATGATTGAAAAATTTTAAAAATATTTTTTCTTATTCCTCAAGTTTTTTTAACGGCTACTTTACTTCATCCTGCTTATAAATTACAAGGTGTGCAAGGCCTTGTTGACACTTTTTATGAAACATTAGAAATTTTACCGGAAGAAATCCAAATTTTCAAACGTGTAAGTCTAGCATAAAAGTAGAAGCAAAACTGTTGTATGAAAAATATAGAACTATTGAAAATTTTCAAGGAGAAGTTGGTCAAACTTCTAATGTTGAGATTGATTTGTCACTTCCAATTTCATGTTATATGCGAGGTTTTCTTGGTCTTAATTCTACTAACCGTGATGATTTTGAAGAATATCTTAATCACTCTTTAGAAGTATTGGAAATCAAAGATGGCAATGAAGATTTATTAGGATGGTGGAGTAGGCGAAGCGATGCATTTCCAACTTTGAACAAAATGGTTCGTGATGTTCTAGCTATTCAAGCTTCATCAGTTGCATCGGAGGCTGCTTTCAGTGCGGCAAGGTTTCAAATTGGTGATCATAGACATTCATTGGCGGAAGACAGTTTGAAAACAACAGTTTTGTTTAGAGATTGGTCCAATGCTGAAAGGAGGAATAACAATTTGCCAAAGTTAAGTAAAAAACAAGCAAGTTGGATCAAAACACAAATTGAATGCAGTGATGATGAATGAGAGGCACAAGAATTTCTAACAAGTTTGCCAACACCGGAGTATATCACCATCGATATGATGCGACAATTAGAATTAAATTATAAAGGAGAAAACAGATATTTTTAGATTACATTCGAGAACTAATTGAAACAGAACCCTTCCTAGAAGGTGGCTGCGTAAAATTAGTTACTCATCTAATATCGGTAACAAATATTAGTCTTACGTATGAGAACTTATTGAAACAGAACCCTTCCTAGAAGGTGGCTGCATAGATTAGATACTCCACTAATATTTGTTAATTGTAACTTCTAAGTTCTATTGAATAAATTTGAAGGTTTTAACTTTTGTTCAAGTTTTATTTATACAATTATTGTTTTGCATTTTAATTTTAATATATACAATTAAATATATACTTAAGTACTAAACTAATTTTAAAATACTTAATTTAAATTTTACAATTTACATTACTTTAAAATATTTAAATTTCAAATTTAAACTTCTCAAATTTGAAATTTAAAACTTTAAAGTTGAAACTTGAAATTTGAAACATGAATCTTAAAATTTGAAAATTGAAACTTTAAATTTGAAAATTTGTTTTGATATTTGAAAATCAAAAATTAAATTTAAAATTTATTAGCTAAAGACGTGTAATTTCAATAAAAATATATAAGTTTTTTTAAAAAAAATCCCCCGTCCCATGCCGTCCCGTCCCGTCCCCCCAAATCCCATCCCATCCCGTATATATAGTGGGACGGGATGGGACCTATTTTTGTCCCCCCCAATCCTGATCCCCCCATTCCCTGTCCCGTATCAAATCCCCTCTCCCCGTCCCCCGTCCCGTCCGTCCCCCTTCGTCCCGTCCCCCAGTCCCCTTCCCCGTCCCCTTGCCAGCCCTAACTTTTAGCGAATGCAAGTATATTTATTTATTAATTAATTAATACATCTATAAAATAATATTTTACAATTTCAATATTTTTATTCAATGTTGAGAATAACACTACTAATTTTCATGAAATTCAAAACACTTAATGAATTCATTATAATCAAGTTAAATTTTCTTTTATAATATTTCCTTAAGAGTATTAATTGTGGGAATAAAGTGAGAAAAAAATTAACTAATTTTATTTTAATATATTTATATGAGATCTTTTCGTGTTGGGTTAGTTCACCCACACACCGACGTGTTTAAATTCATCGATTTTGTTGAATGATAGAAAGTGAAGTTCTAGAAGAACAATGTTGAATTCTTGTTGGTTGAGTTGTTGTATGTTTGTAGTTGATTTGATTCGTGTTACTAGGTTTTTTTTCGAGTCAAATCTATTGGGTATTGAGGGTAATAATGATCCTAAGTGTTTGGGGAAAGAAACATGGAAGTTTAGAGGGTTTAGAGATGAAAAATGAAAGAGAAAAGTTGGAGATTTTCCGGGCAACGGCTGGGGCAACGCGCTTGCCAAAGCGCCATAAAAGTTCTTCTGTACTTTGGCTCTGGTGCGTCGCGACAGCCAGAGCGCCAGAGTAAGTGTTCTAAACTTTGAGGGCTAGCGCCCCGCACCTTTCAAAGCGCCAGTTATCCCCATTCCCCCCCCCCCCCCCCCCCNCCCCCCCCACACATTTTCTTACTAGTTCCTAAGTGATATGCCCACATTTCATAGTTGATCCAACACTCTAAGGTACATCTAAACATCATGAAATCATCCATAAACATGAGTTCATGAACCTTGAATCCATAATCCAATTAAAGGAAAGTTAAGATTTACGCCAAAGAAGTTATGAAGCAAGTCAAAATAATGCTCTTAAGAGTTTTCAAGGGTCTTTAGCAACGTTTTAACTTTGTTTTAAGACTCGAGTTTAAAATTTTGTAACAAGTAAAGAGTAGCGTTCATTTATCAAAAAGTTAAAAGGGAACTAAGTATTCCCTAAGAGTTGTTTTAAGACTCAATTTTCAAGCTAAGTAAAGAGTAAAGACTTGAAGTTCTTCCTTCAAAGAAATATATGGGGAATATGGATACCCAAAGACGTTTAAAAGAAATGATTTTCACATTTGAACAATAACAGAAACTGAGTGTTATAAAGGGCCTTTGGGCTAGTTTTCAGAAAAGAGTTATCTCTTTATAAAATGAAGAAAGCAGGGAAATTGAGATTTCCAAGATAGCCATTTGAGCTATGTTTTTGAGCACTAATATCAAATCACAGGAGAAGTTTTTTTAAAACATAAAAGTTAAGTATATTTGTGGGAGTAGTATTGAGCACCATATGGGGATGCGAGTTTTATATTAACTCAAGTCTCCATAAGAATAATGTAGCCATCATAGTTAGAAAAGGGTCATACTTTTTAGATGAATCTTTTTCACAATACACGTGGATCCATTAGGCAGTTCAGGTCCTATACTCTAGCAAGATTAGGATGGACGGGCACCGCGGGTCGAGTAACGATGTATCATCACTATAACTATTAAGTGGTGATTGTCAGTTAAAGAAACTCTCACAACAGTAGTTTCATGGTTGCTCAAGAGGTTCTGCTGAGTATAAATAGGGGGTATGGGACTTCATTCATGCATTGCACGAGTAAACTTTGAGAGTAAGCATGATATGTCTTATATTATGATTGAGAATTGACGTCTGTCATTTTATATTTTTACATACATCTCATAGTTATTTCTTATCTTTGCGTACACACAGAGTTTACAATATGTTTTAAAAAACTTTTATTTATTATGCACTTACTTTTAAATTGCTTAATATTAAAATTTGTTTAGTTAAGTGTTCTTAATTGAGAAGAGCCAAGGTTAGTTTTTCCTTCAGAATCTTCTTCAAGCCTATGTTATTTTAGCATTACAACTTGCATACTCGTACATTCGATGTACTGATATCAGTTGGCCGTCATCGTCTTATGATGCAAAACAGGTATTTAGGATAAGCATCTGACATAGTGTTGATCCAGTGAGCAGTCAGAGTCAGTTGGTGAGCCTCCCTTTATTCCAGAGGACAACTTTTTCATTTAGTTATTGTTTTTAATTTTCAATTGTTAGGATGATTGGGGATCTTGTCTCAACATCCATCTTCATTTTAAAGGTTTCACAGACAAATAATATTAGTTCTTTTGTCTTATTCATTTAAGTTGTATCGTTTAAGACTTAAGTTTCCATTTTTACTAAGTTATTATCTTTATTAGCTACTCCTTGAGTTATATTATCTTGTGTTCAAGTCTTCCATTGAATAAGTAAGCCAGGACAAGGGTTCGCTCAAGGTCAGGAATGGTCTTCAAGTGCCAGTCCAGCCTAGGATGTAGGCTCGGGGCATGACAAAATTGGTATCAGAGCACAAAGTTCAAGAGTCCTAGGGAGTCTATGAATCCGTGTCCATAGAGTCCTAGTTATCGGTGAGAAGTGTGCCACATATAGATAATTAGGAGGCCGCAACATTTAGGAAATTCGTCACTTCTTTCATATTCCTTTCGTGAGTTAGAATTTGATCTCTAAAAAGTTTCCTTCTAATTTGTGCCTACACGTGTTCTTAGAGAATCATGCCTCCACAAAGAGAAGTCAGAGGTCTTCCATCTAGGAGGTATATTGAGGAACAAGAATTACCAGATGCAGCTGGAGTGCAACCTCAAGGAGAAGTTATCCATGCTGAATTCCGTGAGACTATGTGGATGTTAATTCAAGTTGCGACCTATGAAATTGGATAGAGAGATAATCAATAGGAAGTGGTTTGCACTTCAAGGACCCGTTAGCTTTTAAGGATGAATCCCCCAAGCTTCACAGGTTCAAATGTCACTAAGGATCCAAAGAAATTTATTGAGATTCTAAAAAGGGTATTTGATATAATACATGTTGCTGAAATGGAGAGGGTGGAACTAGTTGTATACTAAATGTATGGTGTTGCTAGAATCTGCTTTGACTAATTAAAAAACAGTAGGGCAGAGAATGTGCCAATAGTGAGTTGGATTGTGTTTGAGAGAGCTCTCACGGGGCATTTCTTTCCTCGTGAGTTGCGAAAGACAAACATAAGAGAGTTTCTAACCCTTAATACAAAGTCTATGAGTGTTCATGAATACAGTCTGAAGTTTGCACAACTTTCCCGCGATGCTCCGGAGATTGTTGCTAACATGAGGAGAAAGTTGAGTTTATTTGTTGTTGGGTTGTCTCATCAGTCAAGAAAGGAAGGAAAGGCAGCTACAATTATTGGGGATATGGATCTAGCAAGGTTTATGATCCATTTAAAACAAGTTGAAGAGGATAAGCTGAATGACAGAGAATAGTTTAAGAATAAGAGAGTTAAGACATCAGGGAACGAGTTCAGGTAGGAAAAAAAGTGATGCCAACCGGTCATCCCTCCACCAAAAGCAGAAGGGATCTGTTCCATCATCTATGAGTGTACCTGTACTTAAGAACAAAAGTGAGTACAATAGTCAGAAGTTCAGAGCTAAGCCAGCCTATTCTTAAGACAATATAACACAAAAGGATAGTAGACCTTTTGCATGTTCTTAGTGTGGCAGAAACCACTCAGGTACTTGTCATGAGGGTTTTACTAGTTAGTTCAACTGTGGTTAGAGTGGTCATTTTCTGAAGGAGTATCCTGAGAACCGGCAAGGTAGTGGCAATCAGGGAAACAGGGGCCAATCTTCTCCAGTTGCTCCACCAGAGAGAGCTGCATCTAGAAAGGCTACTTCCGGTATTGGCGAAGGAACAAACCGCTTATAGGATATCAAGAGTCTTCAAGAGCAAGAGGGTTCACCAGATGTTGTCATTGGTATGATTCAAGTCTTTGAGTTACTGTTTATTCTTTGCTAGATCCAGGAGCAAGTTTATCCTTTATAATTTCTTATGTTGCTATGAATTTTGATGTTATTATATAGCAACTTAGTGAACCATTTTGTGTTTCTACACCTGTTGGTAAGTACATTATAGAAGAGAGAGTCTATTGTGATTGCTTGTTTTCGTCAATCACAAAAGTAGACATGGTAGAGTTTGATGTTTTACTTGGTATGGACTGGCTTTATGCCTCTAAATTAATTGTAAAACTCGAGTAGTAAAGTTTCTGTAACAGCCTGTATCCAAAATAGACCAGAAATCTGCTTTTCGGAAATCTGTAGGTGCAATCTACAGTCACTATCGATGGAACGTAGTCTGATCTATGGCCCATACTGTGCATTTGTTGTTTGCCACTAAAACTCTCCCAAACTCAACCCAGAAAATCGACTAAGTGTTGATCCACGGACAGATATACAATATGTAAGTCTGACTACGGTCCGTGGTCTGTGTCCGTGGATTGAGACTCACGTTACCCAGCCTCTGACATAAACTACTGACGATCAGAACAGACCATCTATAGTCCGTAGGTTTGATCATAGAAGAAAGTTAACAGTCAGTTAGGGGGGAAATGTTGTTGGGTAAACTTCAAATGGTCATAACTCTTAGTTCAAAATGAATTAGGTGTCCCATTACCTATAAAAAGATAGATAATTAAATTATCTTTCCATTGCCACCAAGAATGATAACATCCAACCTCCGAGTAAAAAATTATGCGCGTTTAAGTAATGGTTATCGAGCAGTCGATTGAATGATGGCCCGTCAGTCCAGGTTGTCGTTTGTCCTAACATAAAAATTTCCAGGGTCTTTTGGTCTTTTTCTACTTCGTTTAAACCCTAAGATACATCGTTTAAGCCCTAAATCATCAGATTTTAGTCAGTTTAAGCCTAGAAACATAACAAGAACTTACCTAAGTCAAAATCATAAATCAAAACTTAGTAATTAGAAGCAAGAAAGGAGAAAAAGGTCAAGAACCCTAGTTAAAGAACGCAACAAGTTTCCATCAGTTCCAGCCCCGAAATCTAAATATTTCTCCTTGGATTTTATCACTAGGTCTGTGGGATTTCACTAGTGGGTTCCTTTCACCCATTAGTTCCTAGTTTTCAATCAGTTCTTGATTCTCTCATCATAATTAAACCAAGGGTTTCTAGAATTACAGATCCCTAGTTTTCAATCATCTTAGATTTAGAGATAGTGACATTCTGAAGACATCCTTCAATACTCAGTATGGTCATTATAAATTTGTAATTATGTAGTTTGGAATAACCAATGCTCCTGCAACTTTCATGGATTTGATAAAAAAAAGTATTCAAAAAGTATTTGGACTTGTTCTTTATCGTCTTTATTGACAATATCCTCATTTACTATAGGAATGAGGAAGAACATGCGAGGCATCTGAGAGTTGTTCTGCAGACTCTTAAGGATCTCCAATTATTCGATAAGTTTAGCAAGTGTGAGTTCTGGCTGCAATCCTTTGCTTTCCTTGGTCATATTGTGTCTAGCGAAGGGATCCGAGTGGATTCACAAAAGATAGAATTAGTAAAACAATGGACCTGACCTACCTCTGCTACAGTTATCAAAAGTTTATTAGGTCTGGCGGGTTATTACAGAAGGTTCATTGAATGATTTTCATCCATAGCCTCATCATTGACTAGGTTGACTTAGAAGAAGCGCAAGTTCAAAGGTCAGATGATTGTGAGAAAAGCTTTGTATAATTGAAAACTAGATTGACTACAACTCCTGTCTTGACTCTACCAGAGGGTTCAGATGGTTATGTGATCTATTGTGATGCATACAGAGTTGGCCTAGGTTGTGTGTTGATGCAGCGAGATAAGGTTATAACTTATGCTTCTAGACAACTTAAGATACATGAGAAGAACTATCCAACTCATGACCTCGAGTTTGTAGCAGTGGTGTTTCCACTCAAGATCTGGAGACACTGCTTGTATGGTGACAAAAGCTTTCAATATGTGTTCACTCAGAGTTAAATCTTTGCTACAGAAGATGGCTTGAGTTCCTTAAGGATTATGATATAAGTGTTCATTACCATCCTAGTAAGGAGATTGTAGTAGCAGATGCTCTTAGTAGATTATCCATGGGTAGTGTAGCCCATGTTGAGGAAGAAAGGAAGAAACTAGTGAAGGATGTTCACAAGATTGCTCGCTTGGAAGTTCTCCTTATGAGCATATCAAACAGTGGTGTAACAATTAAGAATGGGGCAGAATCTTCTTTGATAGTGGAGGTTAAGGAAAAGCAAGGCAGTGATCCAATCTTGCTTGAAATTAACGGTGCAGTCCATAATTAAAGTGTAGAGGTTTTCTCTCAAGGGGGAGATGGTGTACTTCGCTAGCAGGGTAGATTGTGTGTTCCTGATGTGGGTGAGTTGAGACAAAATATTCTTGGAAAAGCACATAACTCTAGATATTCTATTCACCCAGATGGCACTAAGATATACCGCGTTATGCGGGAAGTCTATTGGTGGAATGACATGAAGAGGGATATAGTAGATTTTGTGAGTAAGTGCCTCAATTTCCAGCAAGTCAAAGTAGATCATCAGAAACTAGGGGGTATGACTCAAGAGATCGACATTCCTACTTGGAAGTGGGAAGTGATCAATATGGATTTTATCACAGGGTTACCTCGTACGCGCAGACAACATGACTCAATTTGGGTGATAGTTGAGAGGATGACTAAGTTTTCTCACTTTTTGGAGGTAAAGACTACAGTTCGGTAGAGGACTATGTCAAGCTTTACATTAATGAAATTGTGAGGCTGCATGGGGTTCCTTTGTCTATCATCTCAGATAGATGTCCTCAATTTACCTTGCATTTTTTGAAGTCATTCCAGAAGTGTCTTGGTACTTAGGTTAACCTTAGCACAACATTTCATCTACAGACGATTCATACCCTACAAGATATGTGAAGAGCTTGTGTGATCGATTTCAAGGGTAGTTGGATGATCACCTTCCTCTTATTTGTCTACAACAATAGCTACCATTCTAACATTCAGATAGCCCCTTATGAGGCACTGTATGTACGTAGATGTAGATCTCATGTTAGTTGGTTTGAAGTAGGTGAAACAACTTTGGTAGGTCCAGATTCAGTCCTTTATGCTATGGAGAAAGTGCAACTCATTAGAGATAGAATTAAGACAGCCCAGAGTCGTCATAAATCTTATGCAGATGTAAGGAGAAGGGAACTAGAGTTCCAAGTTCATGATTGGGTTTTCCTGAAAGAGTCACCTATAAAAGGGTTGATGAGATTTTGCTAGAAAGGGAAGCTTAGTCCTAGATATGTAGGCCCTTACAAGATCTTTAAAAGGATTGTCAAGGTGTAATATGAGTTAGAAATGTAAGCAGAACTAGCAGCAGTGCATCTAGTCTTCTACATCTCGCTCTTAAAGAAGTGTGTTGTGACCCAGCCTCTGTAGTGTCATTAGAGAGTGTGGCGGTGAAAGATAGTCTTTCTTATGAGGATGTACCAGTTGAGATTCTTGACCATCAGGTAGAAGGTTGAGAAATAAAAAAGTCGCTTCAGTCAAGGTTCTGTGTAGGAGTCAGTCCGTAGAAGGAGCTACTTGGGAAGCAGAAGCAGCAATGAAAGCCACGTATCCTCACCTCTTTTCTTCTGATTCCACTACAGCTTGAAGTAATAGATCCTCTTCAGTTTTTCAGTCATTCATGCGTGAATTTAGCCTTAAAATTATGTTTCCTAAATTTGTAGTTGCATTTCCAGGGTATTTGCATGTTCTTGGAACTCAATTCAATTAGAAACTCAGTCCTCAATATTTAGTTGTAGGGGATTGCATCTCTCTCCATCTATTTCAGTTAGTTTAGTCTTCATTCGAGGATGAATGTTCCCAAGGGGATGATAATGTAACAACGTATCCAAAACAGATCAGAGATCATCTTTAAAGAAATTTTAAAGTGCAATCAACAATCACTATCGACGGACCATAGTCTGATCTACGGCCCATACTGTGCATCCATCGTGTGCCACTGAAACTCTCACAAAAATTCAGCCCAAAAAATCAATGAAGTGTCGATCCACAAACAGATCTATGGTTCGTAAGTCGGACTACGGTCCTTGGATTGAGAATCAAGTTACCTAGCCTCTGACATAAACTACGGACGACCAGCACAGACCGTCGTTCGATCTACGGTCCATAGGTCTGACTGTTGGTAAAAGTTAGCAGTCAGTTAGGGGGGAAATATTGTTGGGTCAACTTCAAATGGTCATAAATCTTAGATAAACTAAATTAGGTATCCCATGACCTATCAAAAGATAGATAATTGAATTATCTTTCCATAGACACCGAGTTTGCTAGAATCCAACCTAACAGGTAAAAGTAATGCCCATTTTAGTAAAAGTTTGTCAATCAGACACAACCTATGGACCGCCGATTGAACGACAGCCCGTCAATCCAGGTCATCGTTTGATTCGACAATTTTTTTTCCAGGGGTCTATTTGTCTTTTCCTATTCCATTTAAATCGTAAGATACGTCGTTTAAGCCCTAAATCATCAAATTTTAGTCAGTTTAAGCATATAAACATAACGAAAACTTACCTAAGTCAAAATTATCAATCAAAACTTAGAAAATTAGAAGCAAGAATGGAGAAAAAGGTCAAGAACCCCAATTCAAGAACTCAGAAAAGTTCCATCAGTTCCAGCCCCAAAATGTAAATATTTCTACCTGAATTTCATCACCGGGTATACGAGATTTCATTAGTGGGTTCTTTCACCCATTATATCCCTAGTTTTCAATCAGTTCTTGATTCTCTTATCATGATTAAACCTAGGGTTTCTAGAATTACAGTAGATCATTAGGAATTAGTTAGATATATGTTTCAGATCATATTGTAAAGTTATTATTCAATTTATCACATGAGTTTCAGAACCCTAGCTATGTATTTCTTTAGTTTGTGAATTACACATGATAGATCATATATCTCACATACTTCAGATATACATGCCTCAGTTATTAATGCATAAATGTTAGGTTCATTGTTGCATTCTCAGTTAGCATGTTCAGTTTTGAGTTATCAAGTATTTATAGAAATTAAGTTACGATGTCTTAATCACTTTATTCATTTGGATTAACATTATATCGAGTTGCACCAGATTTTAGCGTACCCAAATATTCCCAGGACTACTAGCCAAATGGGTTGTAAGTCCCCTCTGTGGGCATCAGTTTAGTGATCACGCCAGCATGCCTTTATACCTATGGAAGGGTATATTGGGTCCTCTCGATGGGGCGTATACATCGAACTCCACATTTAGCTCATGTGATTTTATAATAGGTCATTAGTAGCTCCCACGGTTCAGTCAGACTCTATCACATTGACCATATTTATAGTTCACTTGGTATTCAGTCTCAGCATGTTATAAATTTGTTCATTGCATCCAGTTAGCTCAGAATTTAGTATATCATGTTCAAAACATTTCACTTGATTTTGTGCTTGTTCAATTATGTTTTATTTCAGCTTTAATCTATCCTATATGCTCAGTTCATTTCCAGTACTGATGCATACGTGCGCTACATCTTCTTATGATGTAGGTTCAGGTTCTCAGCATCCAGATGACGCTTAGATTGATTCCCGATCTCCAGTTTAGCAGAATCAGTGGTGAGTCCTCATTATTCGAGGACAGTAGACATGAGTTTCTTTTAGTATTTTGGTCTTTTAGTTTCAGTGTTTGTTAGAATTAGCTGGGGCTTGTCCCAACTTTTATAGTCAGTGAGAGGTTTATTTCAGGCATAGTTAGTTTCAGTTTAGTATTGAGTTAGTAATTTTTTTGTATTAAACTCATCATTATTTCATATATTTCCGTTTTAGCATATGGATATTCCCCATCTTTTAATTTTAAACATGATTTAGCTTCCTCATCAGTTTAATTTCTTTAGTATGCTCGTGATCTTGCCAGCAGGGTTAGCTTGGGATCACTTGCGGTCCTAGGTTCCATGTTCGCGTCTCGCGGGTAGCTCGGGGCGTGACATTTCTTTTTCCAAATGAGCCAGTCTTAGAGTGGAAAATAGTTCAATATTGCCTAAGGGTCGTCTCATTTCCTACCTTAAGGCATGGAAGTTAGTTTTTAAGGGATGTGTCTATCACTGTTTCTAAGGAATGTGTCCATCACTTAGTCCGAGCTAATTACTCTAGTGTTGAGGTATCTCCCCTTCAGTCAGTTCCAATAGTAAAAGAGTTTCCAAAAGTTTTCTTGATGATCTACCCGGAGTCCCTCCTGAGAGATAAATAGACTTTGACATAGATATCATTCCAAATAGTCGTCCTATATTTTCTTCCATAGAGGATGACACCAGCAGAGTTAAAGTTTCATGAGTAGAATTACCCAACCCATGACTTAGAGTTGGTTGCTGTAGTATTTGCTTCGAAAGATGATGTCATTATCTCTATGGTGTTCATGTGGAAGTGTTAACTGACATAGATTTTTTTTCATGTTTTTAGTTAGAAAGAGCTTAATCTTAGACAAAGAAGGTTGTTTATAGGTAGTACCACTCATTTGAATGAAGATAAGAAAGAGTTAGCAAATGAGGTGCATAGACTTGCACGATTAGGTGTTCGATTAATGAACTCCACAAATGGAGGAGCATTTGTGATGAATGGGACTGAATCTTCATTAGTGTTAGAAGTAAAAGGAAAGCAATAATACGACCCTATCTGGATTTAATTAAAGGCAAGTGTTCATAAGCAACAATTTTTGAACAAGGGGGAGATGGTGTATTGAGATATCAGGTAGGTTGTGTGTCCAACGGTAAATGATTGAATTACTTTAAAGTTTCACCCATGAAGGGTGTTATGAGATTTGGTAAAAAGGTAAATCAGTTTGTAGTGAAGCTACTTGAAAAGCTAAAGAGGTTAGGAAGAAGAGATACACACATCTCTTCCAATCTAGAGTAGTGCCAAATTGAGGAACTAATCCTTTTCTTGGTATTAATTTTAAGCTGGCATGTTTTGTTTCTATTTTGTTGTTGGGTGTTTTAGCTGAAATTAAGATGTTACACAATAAGCCTAGTAAGAAGTAGTCTCATTTGAGGACGAATATTCTCAAGGGAGAGATATTGTAACATCTCGCAAATTGAAATAGCTATGAAGAAGTTTAGAATTTGAAATAGTCAGTTTTGGAAAGAATCAAAATATGGAAATTTTCTTAAATTAGGAAAAGTGAATTTTGGTCAACTTCAAATGGACATAACTCTTACCACATGATGAGTTATAGGTAGTTCTTGATATGGTTGGAAAGCACTTGGAGACATCTTTCCAACGTCGCCGAGTTTGCGCATTCTTGATATCATATGAGTGATATATACTTATCGGAAGTTGAGTTGTTAAAGAAAGAAAAAATCTAATTGGATTTAAGGAAGGGAAAACAAGTTTTTTCACCAATTAATTTCCTCTTACTTTTAGGGGTTTATTGGGGTCAAAACTAAGTTTATTTCAGTTTTGGAAAATCAAAATTACATTTAGGTCTTGGAGAAGAGAGAGAAGAAGAAGTAAAGGGAGAAAGGTCAAGAATTCGCTAAGAACGACAAGGTTTGCGAGTGGATTTCGTTGGCGGTGATCCCTATCAAGGTATGTGAGATCTTTTCGTGTTGGTTTACTTCACCCACACACCAACTGTTTTAAATTTAGAGATTTTGAGTTGGTTGAATGATAGAAGTGAAGTTCTTTAAGAACATTGTTGAATTCTTGTTGTTTGAGTTGTTCCATGCCAAAGTTGATTTGATTTGTGTTTTCGGGTTGTTTTTCTAGTAATATCTATTGGGTATTGAGGGTACTAATGATCCTAAGTGTTTGGGAAAAAAAACATGGAAGTTTAGAGGTGAAAAATGAAGGGGATAAGTCGAAGATTTTCTGGGCAAAGGCTGGGGCGTCGTTCCTGCTAGAGTGCAACAAAATTTCTTCTGAACTTTGGCCTCAGGCGCGTCATGCCAGCCAGAGTGCCAGAAAAGTGTTCTAAACTTTGAGGGTTGGCGCCCCGCCCCTCTTAGAGCACCAGGGACGTCAATTCTCCCCATTCTTCCCCCACCTTTTCGTACTTGTTCCTAAATGATGTGCCCACGTTTCTTAGTTGATTTCAACACTCTAAGGGTCATCTAAACATCATGAAATCATCCATAAATTGAACTTTGAATCCATAATCCAATTCAAGGAAAGTTAACGTCAAAGTCAAAGAGGTTAAGAAGCAAGTCAAAGAAAAGTTCTTAAGAGTTTACAAGGGTCTTTTAACAACATTTTAACTATGTTTTAAGACTCAAGTTTCAAGTTATGTATAAATTAAAAAGTTGAGTTCATTTATCAAAAAATTATAAGGGAACTAAGTATTCCCTAAGAGTTCTTTTAAGACTCAAGTTTCAAGCTATGTAAATAGTAAAGAGTTGAAATTCTTCCTTCAAAGAAATATATGGGGACTATGTATTCCCAAAGAAGTTCAAAAGGAAATAGTTTTCACACTTGAATAAGAATGGAAACTGAGTTTTCCAAAGAAGCTTCAAGCTATTTTTTAGAAGAGAGTTACAGATTTATAAAATGAAGCAAGCAGGGAAATTGAGATTTCTAATATAGTCTTTGAGCTAAGTTTTTAAGCATTAATATCAAATCACAGGAGAAATTATTTTTTTAAAACACATAAGTTAAGTATATTTTCGAGATTAGTATTGAGCACCGATGTGGGGATGTGAGTTTAATATTAACTCAAATCTCCATGAAAACCATGTAGCCATCATAGGTAGAAAAGGGTCATACTGTTTAGATGAATCCTTTTCACAATAGACTAGTGGACCCATTAGGAAGTTCAGGTACTATACTGTTGAAAGGTTAGAATGGCCAGGCAGCGTGGGTCGATTAACGATGTATCATTTCTATAACTATTAAGTGATGGTTTCCGGTTAGAGAAACTCCCACAATAGTTTCATGGTTTCTCAAGAGGTTCTGCTTAGTATGAATGGGGGTATGGACTTCATTCATGCATTGCACGAGTAGACCTTGAGAGGAAGCATGATATGTCTTTTATATTACGATTAAGAATTAACATTTGTTTATTTATTTTTTTTTACATAAATATCAGAGTTATTTTGTATATTTACATACACATACAATTTACAACATGTTTTAAACAACTTTTCTTTACTATGAACTTGCTTTTAAATTGCTTAATATTGAAATGAGTTTAGTTAAGTGTTCATGATTTTAAAAGAGCCAAGGTAAGTGTTTCCTTCACAATCTCCTTCAAGCCTATGTTATTTTAGCATTCCAACTCATATACTCGTATATTCGTTGTACTGATGCCAGTTGTCCTGCATCGGTTATGATGCAGACTCGGGTAGTTAGGATCAACATCCGGCGTACCATTGATCCAATAAGTAACTCAGACTCTGTTGATGAGCCTCCCTTCATTTCGGAGGACAACTTAATCATTCAGTTACTAATTTAATTGTTAGGATTATTGGGGGTCCTTTCCCAACACCTAATCGTATTTTTAAAGCTTCATAGACACAAAGTATTAGTTCTTTTGTCTTATTCATTTTAGTTGTATACGTTTAAGACTTAAGTTGCCGTTATGGCTAAGTTATTATCTTTTTTAGCTATTCCTTGAGTTATATTCTATTGTGTTTAAGTCTTCTACGTAGTATGTAAGTTAGGTCAAGGGTCCGCTCGAGGCCATCAATGGTCTTAGAGTGCTAGTCCCGCCCAGGGTGTAGGCTCGGGGCGTGAAATAATTTTTAAGGATATCTTAGGGGGTGGTTTTTAACCGTAGGCATTTTGCCAGGAAGTTGGTGGGCCTATCATGAATTAGTGTTTTTTTGTTCATTAGTTAGTATAAGGATATAGTTTAAGTTTGAGGTATAAATGAGGGATGCTTTTAGCCATTTAATCTTTTTTTCGTATTCATAATGTCACGTCCCAAACCATCGTGATTAGCACCCACACTACAACTCAGTGGGAGAACCACTACTAACAACCAACTAAAGCAAGAAATATAAAATTAAGGTATTTAAGTTATGGAAGCAAGTTAAATAACTAAAGGCAAGGTTCCATTACTAAATAAAGATCTAATAACTAACTAACAATATGGAAGATAAACCTAGAATCAGAAAGTCATGTACCAAAACTAGAAACAATAACCAAGTCTAACGAGAATTTATAATAAATTATCTCACTGACTAAAACAAGGTCTAGGTCCAAAAATGGTGGACATAGATTAAAGAGAATTCCATGGCAGCCCGAACGATGTGGCTTATCGTTGAACTCGAAGCAATCACCAATCTCCTAAGTGAGGTTTGTCAATATTCGTATGAAGATGCCCTGTACTAAACAAAAATAAGAGCAAGTTGAGAATAAGTACACAACTATCATGTACTGGTAGGATCACGTGGCTATCCCACTAGTGCAAAATAACCAAGTAATTATAACATATTCAATATTATTATAAAAATCAATATCACAATTCGCATGCTTCATTACATAGTTGGTCCTCTCATGGAACCCAAAGTCAAATTGTTAGCATGTCGGAACGTGACAATTCGATCGCATATTTATACTAGAACGTGGCAACTAATCCCAGTTAGCATTCCGGAACGTGGCAATCTGTTCAAAGTTAGAGTACCGGAACGTGGCAGCCGATCCCATTCCCACATCAATAACACAACACGATCATACATAAAAGTCATAATTTCATGGAATCAATATTCATATATCCCAATTTAACATCTATGATCAATATTGAAACATGCATACACATACAAGTATCACAACGAAGCAAAGCAAGTGTATATCACACAATCATAGAATCACAACCATCACCTACCTCAAAACAAGCTTGTAATCCTAGACAACTTGATCCTTCCCTTTCCGAATTTGTTCTGCTTATTCATGGTCTGAAATCAACAATTTTATGTACGAAAATCAATAAAAAAAACACTAAGTTCTCGGAAAACTAACAATCTATGAATCCTAGTTCAAAACCCATGACCCAAACTAGTCAATTAGGGTTAATTCCACCATATGATTCCTTAAGAAATCCTTCCTTATTAATATTGACCCATTCTAAAATGTTCTACGGATCGAAAAACGAGTTCGGGGAGCGAAAAGCTTTTCTCTATCTTTAAGAATGGTGAAATACGAGTTGCAATAGCCCAGGGGTCGTCTCTTAACTCAAAAGGTCGAAAAAAAAACAAAACAAGGTTGTCTTAGGTTTTTATTTACGAATTTTAAACCCGTCATCCCGGTATAGCAGCACCCATCCCACCGTATGGTGTCGCTGCAGCGGCACTAATACCGTTGTACGATGTCATTGCAGCACCCATCCCCCTATACGATGTCACTGCAACGGCACGAAGTGAACAATTGAGCTTTCCTCGAAAAACTCCCTAAAATCCTAAATTCCATCTCCGCCTTGCCCGCTACAGCGGTACCCATCCCGCTATAGGGGCGTCGCTGCCTGACGCAAGGTAGTGAGCTCCTTAAGCGAATTTCACTTCTCCCTTTTAACAACACCCTCTTAACCCACTATGCTCAGAAAGTGCCCTTAACGCCAAGATCAATTCCCAATGATCTACTTATACAAATTCAATTCCGTAAATTCGTATAAATTCCTCAACGAGTTATCTAAACGATTGTGTAATCAAAACACATTTACTCCACCTGATTGCTACCATATTTCCTCATACCTTGATGACTCTAATTCCTCCAAATCTTACAAGGTTCTAAAAATCTTAGTACTACGAAAAAGTTTATTCGGACCCTATTTTCCCCTGAAGACATTTCTATAACGACAAAATCGGTCTTTACAAACAACTCCTAAATATTTAGTTTAAAATTAAAACACCTTAGGGTATTCCATCATTTTATCTTTATAAATATGATCATTCTATTATTTCATATTTGATATATATATATTTCATATTTGATAATTCAAAATATGTGCCTGTGTGTGTTGTTTCATGTGGTACTATATTTATGTTTTAATATTGAAGAATAAATTTTTAATAAAATGGACTTGTGAAATGAATATTTATAACAATAAGGGTTCAAAGAATTTTGAGTTGATGAATAGATTTATTGAATTCATATATATTTTTTTGATAATGAAAGTTGTAATAGTGTTGCTTGTATTATATTACTTTCTGCTTTATTTATTTAGTATATTTTCTTGATTATTTTTAACTTGATTTTTACATTATTCATGTAATTGTTGTCATTAAGAGCATGTTTAAGGTAGTTATTATTCACATTTTTCCTGTCAAGAATTTATCTATGCCCTTTTTCTTATTATAAAATTATAAAGATAATTTCTAATATTATAAATTTTTCTAATTTAACATATTTATAAAAAAATAACTACTCATAACTCGCATTAGCTTGGAGGACTGAAATAACTACTCATAAAATTAGCATTAGCTCCTGACGCTTATTGAGTAATAGGCACATAAATCATTCCATCCTTTGACTAGCAAAATTTGGTCTTGAGAATTTTCCACTTGAACATCCCATACTTTTCCATGGGAAGCCTCAAGAAACACAAGGTTAAACATGTTCTTGCAATGACTTTTGAAAAATACTACTAGAATCCTTTGTGTGCAAAAGAAATCGCAAATTTTTCATACAACATAATTAGTTCTTGGACCAAATCAATTATTAACAAGGACTAAAATTACAATTGCACTAAAATAAAATTGGGAAACTGTGAGCAAAACAAAGATTGATATTAAAGAAAGTATTTATGAGACGACATTGTTGACACCCAATTTTGGACCTCCGCATATAAATTGACTTTCAAGCTTCATTAATTTCGAACGATTTAAAATAATTAGCTTTATAAAATTCAAAATGTTTTTCAAGTTACTTTAAAGTAATTTGAGTAGCCTTTATAATTATTAAATAGCACATGTTTTTTATATAATTAGTTATTTTATAAATATTTGAAAATAATGTAAAAAAAAAAAGATTTTAATTTTAGTATGCATTTTATTAAATTAGTATAGTTTAAATTGTACTTATATTTTGAGTTATTAGTTTATAATTAAGTTAATTATTTTATTCCGTTAAGATTAAGAAGCTCGTAAATTAATTATATTAATTCGTCCTATCTAAGTTTTGGCCTAATTCACTAGTGAAATTTAATTTGGCTGAATCGATAATTCATTTGGCTATATTAAAAAATCAAAATTTTGGGGCCTTATAAAACATTTTTCAGCAGCCCATTCTTTTTTCTCAAATTCCCTTACAATTTTCTGGGACCAATTCGCCAAATCTCAGCACAACAACAAATGACCCAAGCCCATTTTTCCTCGAAGCCGACCCACTCCCTCTCACCCGACCTGGTCCATCTCATTGTCATCATCAAAAGAAAACCCAGAGCATAGTACAAGCAATGACAAAATAGCAGCAATACACAGTGTGAATAACAACGAAGTGTGAGCAACCACCGACCCCTTGTACACGCTTTACTCTTCCTCACGCGAGAGCGAGTAGACGGAAAGCAATAGTGGCGTGAGAAAGCCAGGTAGTACTGCGATCTTCTTTGTCTTCTTCTTCCCGTCCATTCCAAATCGTACAGAACATCAACTTTTTCTCTTAGAGACGGTTGAATTTCGAATTCGAATTTGATCCCCATTCTCCCTCCCGATTCCCCTCCCTCCCCCCCCCCCCACAAAAAAAAT
>NC_028637.1:50416921-50479421 GCF_001406875.1 Solanum pennellii
CCCCCCCCCCCCCCCCCCCACAAAAAAAATTCAACCTAATTCTTGTCTATAAATAGTTCCTCAGTTTCAGCTGGTCAGGGGTTGAAAGAAATAGAGTTTAAAAGGTTGGGGAAGAGGATTGAAAAAAATTGTTAAAGATGCATTCCGTTTCCCCCCCCCCTTTTTTATACACCTTATTGTCATCTAAATAGTTCCTTCTTCTTCATTAGTTAGTTTGTTCATCTGAACTATCGGAATCGTATTTCGGTGGTGAAATCTTATTGTTGTATTACGGTGGTGAAATCTTGTTGTCGCTAACTCATTTGTCTCAGGTCGCTGCTCGGAAAAAGGTATCGTCTTCTTCTTCATAATGTTCCTTCCGTCTCTCCTTCTATTTCATTTTCACGTTGGTTGTTAGTTAATGACTAAGACTGATGTCATTTCGATGTGGTATATAAGTTCTTGATTGTTTCGTTGAGTCACCATGGTATCGAGACAGCTTTGGTTATTTGTTGTCATCTTTATGATATTTTATTTAAAGTTCTGATTTGTTGATATCCTTCATTGAATTTGTTTCGTGCATATCTACGAATCGCTTTATTCCGTAATACTCGATGCCATATTTTCAATTCTTTCACCTCAAGTTGAACGAATGAGCTAGATGTCAATATTCTGAGTTCGTGTGTTTAATTAGTTGTTTGTTTCAAGTTCATATGCTGCATCTGTTGTTGTCCGTTTTACTTGGTTATTTTGTCGAGCCATTATTAAGGTGTAGGTTGTATTTCCCATTCTCCAGGATCAACATATTTGTTGGCAAACGGTTGGAATCCATGTTAAAGTCTAGCTGCTTAGAACTTGGTCCAAGAACAGGGGTTAACAATAGATATCTATGTTTTGTCGTCTCTCTCTCTTATTGGTGCATGCGAACTTGTTTCGTCTTAGTAATATTCAATCGCGTTGCGGTTATTTTGTCGTCTTGAATTCGTCTATGTGTAGGATCCTTAAAATCAATTTGTACAATGTTTTTGTCTGGCACTGTAGAATTGTATTACTGGAAGTTCATTGAATTTCCTCATAATATGGTTTTCTTTTGTTTTGTGCCTATTTCTCTAACTTTGGTGGTCTCTGCATATTTGAATCTAATTACACATGAGTTTTAGGTTATTCTTGGTGTTAAGCTTTTGTTTCTCGTTATAAAATGCGAGACTCCACGTTTGGGTGGGTCTGTAAAAGTTTTTCCTCTAAATCAACAAATGCTTGTCTTCACTGTTAAGACATGTAGTTTTTTTAATGGAAAATTTGAACTTCGTTGGTTGGTTTGATTAGTCTATTTTTTGTTTACTGTGAGATTAAAACATCCATTGAGGTTATTTGAAAGCTGTTGATGGTTATTTTTATCATTTTTGGGATCAACAGTAGTTTAGGAAAATTGTAAGTTTGGCCTGTCATTATTCCCCCTTTATTTTAACCCTTTACCCTTTTGAGTTTCTTGTCCTGAAGGTGTCTTACTACTTCATTTTTTCTTATGAATTGCTATGGCTATTACTAATGTGTTTGTGTTTATTTGCATGTTTGTCCGAGTTCACCATGAGCTTTCATTTCCTTCAAGGGAGTCATAAAGACTCATATTTTCTCCTATCAGTCAGCCGGTTACTTAATTCGGCGAACAGGTTTTGGAGTCTGGAAATATGCACCAGATCAGAATTCAAAAAGATTGGGCCGAAAGCCCATATTTTTTTTTATTTTTAGTTGTATTTTGCTATTTTTGGGCCTAAGCTCTTGTAATTTATTATTATTATTAGTAAAAATTTAAGGAATCCCATAGTGTAATTCAATAATTACACTCTGTCCCGACAAATTTAGTATTTACTAAAAATCCCTTAAAATTGTTGTGCCGTGATACTTTAGACTCTAGTGATACATGGTAAATGATACATGGTAATTTTAAACTGTTAAGAAAAAAATGGGGAAAAAACGGTACATTTAATCTTGTTAACTAAAACAGCTCAATTTACGGTAACAGATCATTAATCAGCATTAAATCAGCACGTAATTGGATATTAATTTCAAATTTTGAAAATCAAAGATTATATCATCGACTAAACACTATACACACTGATTCTATATGTATCATCAAGCACAGTTGATGACGCAGTTATTAAACTTAGTGAATGATACATTATAACAATTTTCAAAACCTCATGATACATAGAAAATATTATGATACACAACAAATTCATGTATCAATGCATCATCTAAAACACTATACACACTGATTCAAAATGTATCAGCAAGCACACTTGATGGCGCATTTATTGAAATTAATCACTGATACATGATAAAGAATTTAAAAACCCTTGATACATAGGAAATCATATGATACACATCTAGTTCATGTGTCAAAGCATAGACTAAACATTATAATCCACTTAGTACTCATGTATTAAACCTATTGTCTGATACATGATAATAATTTTCATGATTTTTTGATACATATTGGATTCCTTAAAATTTTTAATAATTTCAACAACAGTTTTAAGTACAAAAATACAAACCCGAAACAATGTAGGCCTAACAACAATGTTTGCTGCTTCTTTTTTCTTTTTTTGTTGTATTTTGACAACCTTTGATTTTGATGTTTCGCCAGAGTCTTTGTTTGAATCCTTCTGAAGATTCATAGGATCATTCAAAGACTTTTTTCTATTTTCTTTCCAATTTTCATCGTCGGAATCATATATCCTTCTATTAATTAACGGATCCATTACTATGATGTAATAGAACAATTAACCAAAACAAAAAAGGGAAGAAAAGAAGAACTGATGATGGATTAAGAAGAAAAAGAAGAAACCAATAAAAGATGCTGGGTTAAGAAGAAGAAAGACGATGATGGATTAAGAAGAATAAGAAGAAACCAATAAAAGATGCTGGGTTAAGAAGAAGAAAGACGATGATGGAGAAAGAAGAACTGGAAAGGTGATGAAGCAAGAAAGAGAAATTGTCCAGATTTTTGAAATTTCAATTTTTTTGAATTTTGAAATTCAAAATTTCAAAATTGGGTGTTTTAATTAAAATTAATAATTCAAAATCCAAAAACTGATTTAGAAGATTGAGTGTTTTAATGGAGAAAAAATAGGCATTATATTGGGTAATTGTGTATTATAGGAGAGAGAATGTTATGTATCTATACACTTCTACTAAAATTAAAAAAAAAGGGAATTATGTAATATTTAAAAAAAGAAGGGAAAATTAGAGAATATAAAACTTATAGTTGTGTATTTAAGTTATTTTTCCTTATTATTATTATTATCTTATTAGTTTGGGACATGTACAATTGAAGTGGGAAAAAAGCCCAAAATGAAATGGGTCCAAATACCCGTCCAGGCAGACAAAATTTTTTTGGATCCAACTCTCTCTATCTCTTTTACTTTACCACTTATTAACTTGTTATTAATTACCGTTAGTCTTAGGGTTAAAAAATTCAAAATTCGTGCAAGACGCCATTATGTTTTAACTATTTAAACTAAATCCAGTCGAAAAGGTTTAAAATTCCAAAGGTTAACACTTTAGAAGGAATAGTGAATCCTTTGGCGCACCTGAGAGCCTATTGTGACCAGCTCGTGAGAGTTGGAAGGACTTAAGCCTTGTTAATGTGACTCTTTAGCCAAAGTTAAGTGGAGAAACGTTAGAATGGTTTACCTCTCATGGGATAAAGCAGTTGTCTAGCTAGAATGCACTTAGTAAAGAATTCATCGAACGATTTGCCTACAGTGTGGAGATCATTCCCGACCAGTATTCTTTTGAGAGAATTAAGAAGAAATTCACTGAAAGCTATCGTGAATATGCCTATAGGTGGAGGAAAGAGGTCGCTCGAGTTCGACCTCCTATGTCTAAGAAAGAGATCGTTGAAGTATTCATACGCATTCAAGAGCCAGAATATTATGACAGGATAATATTGCTCATTGGAGCAAAATTTGCGGAGATAGTCAAGGTAGGTGAGGCTATCAAAGATGGGTTTAAAACTGGAAATATTTCTTGTGTCGCTGCCCCTATCGAATCCTCATGATTGTTCAAAAAGAAGACAAAGGATGTGTCTTCCATTTCCTATGCCTATAATGGAAAAAGACACTTCAGAAAATCCTCACCTTACAAAGGTTATCCTCGAGCTCCACAAAATTCATATCTTGCTTGCTATACCCAATCGATTTATCAAACTCCGCCACCGAATTACCAAATCCACCTCCTAATTACCAAAACTACACCACCGAGTTATCAAATTCCACATCCTATTTACAAAACTCCATCTCCACATTACAAAAATACCCATCCATATTACCAAGCTCTATCAATTCATTCTTCATATATCCAAATTTTCACATCCGGGGAGTACCCCCTAGACATAACCGGCGTCGTCATCCTTGAAGAGGATATAGAATTGCCTCTTAGCATTCATCATAACATATCATATGTTATATTGCGGAAAATTCAAAACTTTTCATTCTACTTCTACATTGAGGTTTTCTTAGACCTCTTGCTTACACATAATACATATTAGGGAGTTTACATAGACTCCTCGAAATAGGAAGCACTACATAGACTTCTACTTTTACTTCACATAATATAACAATAGAAACTCAAAAGAAGTCTAAGATACATCTCATATTAAACCATATAAGTCAAATACAAAAATTGGGCTTAACCCATACTTCACTACAATAAAGGTCTCTTATAGGCATATACGAAAGTCTTCAATTGAAAGAGAATGAACTAAATTGTCTTTAAGATTAAACAATACTCAATAGGTAGATAGTGGCACAGTCCTCGGAAAGTGAGGACCTACCAAACACTTGGGAAATATCTAAGTAGTCTTCAAATGCCACCTAAAGCTCAACGACCGGAACCTACATTGTGTAGAAACATAGAGAATGGGTTAGTACACCACTTGTACTAAGTATGGAAACATGCACATAAAACATTCGAAAGAATGCATGAAAAAGGGACCTTTAATTTAGAAAACATGCTAAGTTATTTGAAAATCTTTATGCACATCCAAGAACCCATATAAGTCAATAAGCATATATTCATTAAGACAAGATCATGTATATCACAAGACCAACATCATCAAGTCTAATCAAATCAACATGTATAATAGCATACTAAAGTACATAGATAAAACAACCTTAACATCATGCTATAATGACAAGTACATATAAGAGTTCATAACATTACACCATATACAAGATCTCACTCAAAATCCACCATTTAGCCTTTAAGTGCAATGACCAAGTAAAGTCCCATAACCTTACTTAACCAAAAACCAAGGACCATAAGAAATGCCTATCATCATATAACATAGCATCTACCACATTTAACAACATAGACCAATATCATTGTTCATAAGTGAAACCAACATCATATAAGATCATTAACATATAAAACCATCATATGCATAACATTACTTTATATAACATAGGAAAAACATCCTAGGACTTCCCTCAAAGCCAACTAGTGCAATGTATAGGTAGATTCTCATACCCCTACATAGACTAAGTCAACCTCTCAAGTCACCCTAGTTAGAGTTCACTTCCTTAAGTCATTGTACTTTCAGGAAACACTTGCCTTAACCGACATAGACCACAAGAGATAAGTGTGGAATAAAGTGTCATGAAACCCTACACCGATAGAAGGTGGACTACTTGCCACGGTAGTACAAAAACATGAACATATCATTCTAGGTGGATCCACTAGCTAGTATTCCTATGGGGGCAACATAGTTCAAGAACTAGGAGATGTGTTTGGGACCCTCTTTATGCACATTGCATTATAGTCTCCAATCTCATGAGTACAATAGTGAACCTACCTTCCCTACTCGAGAAGGGACACTCCTAACTAGTTCACTCGGTACTAAGCTAGAGTCCATTTTGAAATGTCTTTAAGCCTTCAGTATGCATCATAACTTAGTTTAGGTCATAAACGACTAACTCCTTTTATATCATAAACATTCACTCAATAAGAATTATAAGAGAACAACCTTTCAATAAAACCCTCTCATGTAAGATTAGCTCAATATCATCATCATGTCATAATAAGACACATAGGCAATTCATAGCCAACCTTATATCATTACATCTTAACTATAATCTTAAACTCACATAATCAAGACATTTCAATTTCATCATCATACCAACCCTATCTAATTAAATCACAAGACATGCTTCAATTGAACTTCATCAACAAGTAAAAACCATCACAATTGAAGTAAAGGTTTAGGATTACAAAGTCTTACCAATTTCCCTTCAAAAGCCATCATCAATGGTCTTACCCTCAAACAATCCAATTTTATCCATAAATAGGTGTAAAACATTATTCAATAGTAATTAACACAACAACTAACTCAATTGCATCAACGCTACACAATTCAACATAAGTTCATCACCTAGGGTTAGGGAATTTGGGTAAATTCATTATCTATTCCACATACTAGGTTAATTCATCAAGAACCAGTATAATTGAACCATAATACATCATAATCTAATCATAATAATCAAAAGAAACCATAAAAAAAATACAATTTAGAAGATCTATTTTTTATTAGGAAGAAACTCATACGAAATCATCTTTTTGAAAACCAAATTTGGAAGAACCCTTTGGGGAAGGGAATCCCAAAGGTCAAAGGTTCTCATAGCTGGATAGTCTTTGAAGATTGATGGAGAAAAGTAGTCTTCGTGCTGCCATAGAACCCTTAGACCTTGTCTCCAAGTTCTTCTTTGGGAGAGAGAAAGTAGAGAGAAGGAAGAACGATTTGGGTTTGGGAAAATATGTTGTGTTTAGTTGAGTTTAGGCTTAGGGTAGGTTATATAGTTAATTAACTAACCTAATTAACCACCCCCTAATCATTAATCAAACCCCTAACTAACTAACTAATTTAATTAAATGACCTAACTTAAAAAAAATAGGAAAATTGCAGGTTGACCTATGAGACCCTGACCTACGGGCCGTAGGTCAGTCGACGGCCATGACCCCCACTCTCCTACACAACCATAGTTTTGGTCAGGGAGTTTCCAATTTGACATTTTGGAAAAATGGCTAAGTGACCATCGATGGAGGCAATCGAAGCCCCGTCGATTGGTGCACGCCCTGTCGTTTGCCATCGTTGGTAGACAGTGTCCATTGTCAACTTTTTGGTTAAAATAAAAGGGTCCTCCTTAACGACCCTTAGGGTGGTCCTTGAGGTGTCGTACCCAAACATTTCGACCCTAAACACATTTTAGTACGTCTTTAACACTTTCCCAAAAAATTTCATTAGATTCTGACTCCTAAAACCTTGTGAAATAGACTAAGGCACACTAGCACCTCTTTCACAATTCTCCGGCCGTTATTGACGTTTCTTGACATCTTAACTCTAAAACTTCCTAAATGACTTATATCCATTATTCTTTACCTTAAAACGGTGTTAAAACCCTTCGAAACTCATATGAGGCTCTAGATTAGGTCTTGTACTTTCAAAGTGTTACACAATGAAGATACCTAACTCCAATCCCAAACTACCAAAACACCCCTCCTAGCTACCAAGCTCCATAATATCCAAATTTCCAAATGCAAGAGCCAACTCACCAAAATCCTCCAATCTACCATCAAGTACCTTCATATCCAAGAAATAATTATCATCCTCCTCGCCCGAATCTTTAGAAGAAACCTACTAGTCTTTACTCTTTTGGTTGAGAGAAGAACACAACTTTTTGAGAGATTGAAATCAGCTGGATTGATACATACAATTGATCAAAAAAATATCAATGTCAACTCCAAGCTTTATAGTCCCGCTTTTCACTGTGCTTACCATGCAAGAGGTGTTGGGCATATTACTGAGGATTGTATCAACTTGAAGTATAAAATCCAAGATTTGATAGATCAAAAGGTTGTCACTCTACAAACTATCACTCCTAATGATAATAGTAACCACATGCCGAATCATGGAGGGGTGACTATTAATATGGTTGAAGTCAAAGAAGATTTGAATGTGGAGAAATTCATAATCTAAGAAAATCTTAAAAAGTTTGATAAAGTTGTAGCCTCTCCAACCAAAAGAGAGAAATCTAAATTTGAATTATGGCACATCATCAAGCATTTTCTTTGGTGCCAAATGAGGTTAGAACAAGTAGAAGATCAATCAAGATTTTCCAAAATCATTGCCTCTCTCATATCAGTCTTTTCCAATGCAAAATGGTTTAGGGGAAGGAATAAAAAATTTATCAAAGAAGGTGATATTGTGCTTCAAGAGATGATTAAGACGCCAATCGTACTAGACATCGAGCCAAAGGAGAAAATGCCTAGATAGAAATCCACTTCGCTTTTGATTCCTCGCTCGTCTTGGTAGCCATTGACAATTTTATATGTTATTTCAAAACTGTTGGTATTTCGAATGAGGCTCGAAACCCATCCTTTACTCTATCTTTTGTCCCACTATGTTTTTTAATCTCCCCCTTATTATTTTTGAGAAAAAAAGCAAAATGATTTATCGGCAAAGTTCTTATTTTCCTTATTTCAAGCGAAAAAACTCCTTTATTGTGAAAATTTTCTTTCCTTGCTTTATATTTGTTATCTAACGGTATTTTCCTATGATTTCAGTGAAAATATTTTCAAATCTGTCAAAGTCATGTCATGTCTCAAGCTGAATAAACAAAATGGTGTATATGCTAAAAAAATTGAGGACTACAATGAAGAGATCATGATACAAACACTAGGTTGAAGAGTTCAAACAGTTCGAAATTCCCGATAAGTCGAATTTAGAAGAGATCACAACAGTGAATCATGAAAATGATGAACGCATCAAAGCAATCAAAATTGCTGTGTATCTCACAAAACACCGGAAAATAACTCATCAGTTTGCTTAGCGAACATATCGATACATTTGTTTGATGACATCACATGTTCGAGCATAAACATTAGATCTCATAGTTCATCGATATACTTAAATGTCGTCAAGAGATATTATGTGTGAGGTTTCCTTTCGTATTTATTTTATTTCCTTGTAATCGCATTATTTTCTTGTAATCGCTCTGTTTAGAATTTCATCCCTTTAGTATGAACTACGTCTGACCTGAATTATCAAGAATGAGATATGTAGGCGACCCATGTCAGCCTCAGTCACTCCTTTTAATGTTTCCTTTTGTACTTGAACTACATTCGACCTGAATTCTCTTGAATGAGATACGTAGGTGGCCTATGTCAGCCTTGGTCAGTTTGTTGAAAATTTCTTCTTATTGTTAACCTTTAAAGGGAACAACGTTTGACCTGATTCCTGCCTCAATAGGATGCATAGGCGCCACAATAGTTCGATCACTTCTCCCATAAGATTTCTATTTCTCTTTATAATAGAAACTGGGACATATTTTGAGTAGGACTCAAAAATTCTCGAGAAGATGATCCTCTCCAACAAGTCAAGACTTAAGTTACTTTGGGATTTGCAACTGGGACAGAATTTTTGAGAGGATCTCAAAAGTTCCGTGATTTTCCCACAAATAGTTAAAGATAAGCTGATACAATTATCATGCACAAAAATTATGAGGCTGACCTCAAAATTTGACAAGATTTATCAGCAGTTTAAAGCAACTTTGAATGATTCCCAACAAATAATCATATAGACCTTGAGATATCAACCTCAAAGATGCTTATTAAGCTTAATGTGACATGACACGACACGCGACAATGACCTTTTCCAATTACTACTTTTTAAAAATCTATTTTCTTTATAAACTTTCCCTATCTTTCAATTATTTTTATATAAAATATTTTGTCTTATCTATTAAGAGGCGGGAGATTGGAGAAATCAACCGGAGATAGCAAGACAAGGAGCATACGACCAAAGACATCGACATAGATTGGTTCATTTTAAAACTAACAATTTTTTTGTGGATGCAGGTTTATAAGTTTATCTCAAAATCATCAAACCCCTCCATTCGATGAATATGGAGAAGTCAAAAGGACGAAGAGCTCCCCAAAATTGACAATTTTTTCTGTGTGTATAGGAAAGATTTCATGTTGCTTATATCAAAGATTTGGGAATATAAATAAGATTATTCTATTCAATTCCCACCAATATGAAATCCATAATGAACGTGCAACTATGTTCAGAGATGGAATAAATGAAAATCCAGACGAAAGACATGTTACTCTTTTCCATCAACTAAAGATACCTGGAGGACGATGTCTGCATCATATTATTAGACATAATAACCTTACTATCCAGAGAGTCATTTATATCGTATTGTCGAATGAGATGATACCACTACTCTGAAGGTCATTTTTATTTGTCTATTCGATTGAGATGGTGCTGTTACTCAGAAGATACCTAGAATATCACCTATGTTGCTCGGTGAAGCATCATCTTTGCTCGGTATCGATAGACATCATCCTACCA
This sequence comes from Solanum pennellii, assembly GCF_001406875.1. Lineage (NCBI taxonomy): Eukaryota > Viridiplantae > Streptophyta > Magnoliopsida > Solanales > Solanaceae > Solanum > Solanum pennellii. The sequence continues at coordinate 50,427,315 of NC_028637.1, forward strand.
ATGGATCAACATCATCCTACCAATGAATCATTATCATTATCCTACCAATGGATCAATATCATCCCACGACGGATATTCATTATCGTTATCCTACCAATGAAGTATTATCATTATCCTACCTATGGATCAATATCATCCTTGTTATCCTATCAATGGATCATTATCATTATTCTATCAATGGATTAACATTATCCCAACGACGGATATTCATTAGCATTATCATACCAACGGATCATTACCATTATCCTACTAATGGATCAACATCATCCTACCAACGGACATTTATTATCATTATCCTATCAATGGATCAACATTAGCCTATCGATGGATCTTTATTATCATCATTCTATCAATGGATCTTTATCATCACCACCCTATCGATGATCAATAACAACATCCTATCATTATCGTTATACTGTAAATGTTGAATCATTTGTCTTATTAATGGAGCATCAACATCATCATCCTATCGATGAAGCAATATCATCATCTTATTAATGAAGAATAGTTTATCCTATCAATAGAGAATCAACATCATCATCTTATCGATGGATCAATCAACATCATCCCACCAACGGATATTCATTATTATTATCCTAGCAATGGTACAATATCATCCCACCGACGGATATTTATTATCATTATCCGGCCAATGGGTCATCAAAATTATCCTATCGATGGATCTTTATTATCATCATCCTATCATGTAGTAGCATTATCCTACCAATGGATCAATATCATGCTACTAATGGATTATATTTATCTTACCAATGAAGAATCATTATCATTATTTTCATTTGCAAGAACTTCATCAAGAGAGCCATCAACATATTACATCAGTCTATATTTTATTACTTCGACATCAAATGAAGAGTACATTGAAAATTATTTTGCAAACATAAGACATAATCTTTATTTGTTTTACATCAAACACAACGGAGTTGACGCCGAATGTTGAAGGAGAATAATAAAGTGTCAACACGGTAAAAGACATTGTCTCCCATTTGAATTTCATTTTTTATGCTAATGAGTTTTATCTCAATCTTTGTCAAGAGCATCCGGAAAGATGAATTCTCCAAAAAGAAACCACAGGTGGCGGACCACATCAAAAGAGATGCAGCACAACGTGGAACTTTTTCTTAGAAGCGAACTGGGAATAGTCCAAAGAGGAATTTCAAACTCTCAAGACACGATCAGAAGAGCGACTTCCACCACAATCAAACCACACCCTATTAGAAGGCATGTTTTTCTTTGGGTTTGTCAGTTTTCGTTTTGCATCCGGAAATATTTTGGTGTTCACCTGAAGCAACATTCTAATCGAGTGGTAATGCACAAGAGCTTTGGAAATTATGTCCGTGTAAGTTCTTAATTATGGATGTGAAGAGATCCACATTCATAGATAAGAGGTTGCAAACGTCATTTTCATACTCGACTTATTTGTCACTCTTCCAAAACCAAAGGTTATATTGCATAACAAATTTTCTTTTCAACCGATTGAGTCAAACTACAAGAAGCCTGATTCCCTAAGTGGAGGTATATGTAGGCGGGCTCAATGTTGAAAACTCGGCCGTATTCCAACGTTCGCTCTTAAATATTAGTCTCGAGAATTTTGATTCCTTCATAATTTTCTATCGGAATAGCTTTTGAATACTTTAAAATGGTGCATTAAATCAAGTGTATCGAACTACAAGTGACCTGAATTCTTATATAGACTGAGATATGTAGGAAACCCATTGCCGAGGCTCGACCATAATTCTTAAAGTCCATACCAAAATCCTTTTTTCGGAGAAGATGAAGACGTGGTCAGTCAAAATTGGATTAGTTAATTTCATTTTCCTCAAATTTCTTGCATCAATCCGAATAAAACGAGGGACAGTTGTTGACACCCAAATTTGGACCTCCGCATATAAATTGACTTTCGAGCTTCATTAATTTTGAACAATTTAAAATAATTAGCTTTATAAATTTCAAAATGTTTCTCAAGTTACTTCAAAGTAATTTTAATTATCAAATAGTAGATATGTTTTTAATATAATTAATTATTTTATAAATATTTGAAAATAATCTAAAAAAAAAAATTAGTAAGAATTTTATTAAATTAGTTTACTTTAAATTGTACTTATATTTTGAGTTATTAGCTTATAATTTAGTTAATTATTTTATTTTGTTAAGATTAAGAAGCTCGTAAATTAATTATATTAGTTCGTCCTATCTAAGTTTTAGCCAAATTCACTAGTGAAATTCAATTTGGCTGAATCAATAATTCATTTAGCTATATTAAAGAATCAAATTTTGGGGCCCTTACAAAACATTTTTCAGCAGACCAACTTTCTTCTCGAATTCCCTTACAATTTTCTGGGCCCAATTCTCCAAATCTCAGCACGAGAACACATGACCCAGGCCCATTTTTCCACTCAGCCAACCCACTCCCCTCACCCAACCCGGTCCAGCTCTCTCTCATCATCAAAAGAAAACCTAGAACACAGTCCAAGCACTGACGAAATGGCATCAATAGACGACGTGAATAACAACGAAGTGTGAGCAACCACCGATCCCTTGTACGCGCTTCACTCTTCCTCACTCGAGAGCGAGTAGGCGGAAAGCAGTAGTGGCATGAGCAAGCCAGGTAGTACGATGATCTTCTTTGTCTTCTTCAACCCGTCCCTTTCAAATCCTATAGAAACCCAACAACAACTTTTTCTCTTAGAGACTTTTGAATTTCAAATTCGAATTTAATCCCCATTCTCCCTCCCGATTCCCCCTCCCAAAAAAAAAAATTTCGACCTAATTCTCATTATAAATAGTTCCTCTGTTTCACCTGGTCAGGGGTTGGAAGAAATAGAGTTAAAAAGGTTGGGAAGAGGATTGAAAAAGAATTGTTGCTGATCCATTCCGTCCCCCGCCCCCCTTTTTTTTCACACCTTATTGTCATCTAAATAGCTCCTTCTTCTTCATTAGTTAGTTTGTCCATCGGAATTCTCAGAGTCATATTTCGGTGGTAAAAACTTGTTGTCGCTAACTCGTTTGTGTAAGGTCGCTACCAAGAAAAATATATTGTCTTCTTCTTCATAATGTTCCTTCCGTCTATCCTTGTATTTCAGTTTTCCCGTTGGTTGTTGTTTGTTAGTTAATGACTATGATTGATGTCGTTTCGATGTGGTACATATGTTCTTGGTGGTTTCGTTGAGTCACCATGGTATCGAGACAAAGCTTTGGTTATTTGTCGTCATCTTTCTGATGTTTTATTTAAAGTTCTGATTTGTTGATTTCCTTCATTGAATTTGTTTCGTGAATATCTTCGAATCTGTTTTATTCCGTAATACTCGACGCCATATTTTTCATTCTTTCACCTTAAGTTGAACGAACGAGCTAAGATGTCAATATTCTGAGTTCGTGTGTTGAATTAGTTGTTTGTTTCGAGTTCATATGTTGCATCTGTTATTGTCCGTTTTACTTGGTTATTTTGTCGAGCCATTATTAAGGTGTAGGCTGTATTTCCCATTCTCCAGGATCAGAATATTAGTTGGCAAAAGGTTAAAATCCATGTTAAAGTCTAGTTGCTTAAAACTTGGTCCACGAACAGGGGTTAGCAATAGATTTCTATGTTTTGTCGTCTCTCTCTCTTACTGGTGTATGCGAACTTGTTTCGTCTTAGCAATGTTCAATCGCATTGCAGTTATTTTATCGACTTGATTTAATCTATGTGTAGGAGCCTTAAAATCAATTTGTATTGAGTGGCGATTCTAAACGAAGTCTTAATAATTATTTTCCTAATAAAAGAGATTTAATTCATGTGACGAAGTAATGATTTGGATGAACTTAGGCTTGGCTCCCTCGTACTCTGGTCTACACTTCCCTTGGACCTTGTGAGTTGTTCTTTCTTTTGCCTAAATTTATCCCAAACCAAGAAGGCACTTAGAAAAAGCATGTAATGGGTACACCTTTCTGTTTTCATGCCTTAAGCATGAGATATTTTTTTCATTTCATTAATATTATCCGATCCCACGATAAGGGTTACAACTAATTAAATTACCGTATTAAGTTTCAATCACAATATAGTGACATAAGGTATAAATCTATCAAATAAAAACACTTACAAAAAGAAATAGGAAATTACCAATACAGTAGTATAACATTGCATCTTCTTCATCATATTAAATTGAACAGTAACACCAAATAGAACTATTTTGAAAGATATATCTGAGTTGATTGTGCCATTAGTGTTGCGCAACTAATCAAGCCTTTCATTAGCTAAAACAAGAAAGAGACGCATTTGATGAAGTGCAACATTTTCTTTCGTAAACAAGAAAGAGACGCATTTGATTAGGCTTTGACATATATCTTATATATTTATATCAAAAATCTGAAATACATGAAATAGAGAGAGAGTAGAGCATGCTCAGCTCTTTACAAAATAGATACTCCGTAGCTAAACAAGTGATCAAGCAATCTTTTTTTCCATTAGGATCAAGCAAGTCTGTCAATCAGAACCCTATGTCACTTCTGCGACTATATTGCACATTATTGTGCTCCCAGCTGCACGAAATATTATGACATCTACAAAGAGCTTGCCCTTTAGCACTTCAAATACACAAACATCACCGACATTTAACTTATTTTCTAGTGCGAATGCCTTCCAATCAGAACCAACTTTAGGATTTACTATTCTGATAGTGCATTTGACAGACCAAAATCCACTTCCTGGAACACGAAGCACTAGATTGCCATCATTCTCAAGGAAATACTTCCTATCAAACTTTAGCGCTATGAACTTTCAAAGGAGATGGCTAAGTAAAGTGATTTTGACATAGTGCAATGGAATATAGAAAGATTAATCAGAGCACTGCAAAGTGCATAAATATTATGGCTTGTATCTTACCAAATTAAATGGAGTAAAGACATATGATGGTTGCATAAAAAATACAATGAACGGATTCTTAGATTTAAAAGCTTTTTCTTGTTGATATGCTATACTGCTCTCTTTGTTCCTTACTGTCTTGTTCTGATCGTAAACACTCTTGGATTGTTGCTTCTGAATCCTGCCGTCTTCATTAAGATAATTATGTTATTACTGAATGAACTTAATTTATATACAACAACAATGTAAAATTTCTTTTTACCATTTCTATAAAGCTACTTTTTACAAGTAATACTTACATCAAAGCTTTATGACGTAATAAGTAACTTGATTGTGCAATTAGTTTTACAATGTTTATGCATAGAACTTAAAACTCATAGTACTAAATTAACATAGCGAAAAAGATCCTTACTTTGACCCTCTCTTGTGAACGAAGATGAAGCTGCCTTTTCTTTTCGCTGAACTGTCCATCACCTAGGTTTTCAACAAGAATGATCAACCATATCAAGAATTTTTTCTTTCAATTTTTGCCTACTTTAATATCCTCTAGGATATCTAAAAAATAATCTGATTCGGACGAATCACCTTTTTTGTGCATGGTGTTTCATGACAATGGAAGGTGTGTAAACTATTATATTCGATTTCTGCTACAGTCATATCAAATATAGTGAAATTAAACTGGGAACGAACATTATATGCAAACATCAAAAAGTGGCCACAACTTATTGAATAATAGTCACAAAAAATCGTACCATCCTTTGGTTAGCCAAATTTGACCTTCATAATGCTGCACTTCAACCTCCCATACTTCTCCAATGGGAATCTCAAGATACACAGGGCTTAACATGTTGCTGCAACATCTTTTGGCAAAGTCTTCAGGAATCCTCTGCATGCGTGCAAAGGAAATCTGGAATGATCAGTTTCATACATCTCGGAATCAAAGATAGTAAAATATAGTACTAAGAAAATCCTGCAAAATACTTGTTTAATGTATTCTTTGTTTTTCCATAACTAACTAATAAAACAAAATGCCCACACTAACTAGAACCTATGTTTCTTGAACTCTTCAAAAATATTGCCCCGCCCATGTTGGATTCTTCCAAATGCTCTGCTTTTGGAGTACCCGACATGTACTGATCGATATTTTTAAAGAGTTCGAACATAGACTACAACTAGAATAGATTTGAGAGACCAAATACAATTTCATTGTCTTATTTCAGAATATTGGGATTCCAATAAATGAACATTTGCCAAAAATAATAATTCATAAACTTGATCATTCATACTATTAGTGACTCTTTCATAAACGTTTACCGCTAAAATTGGCCTTGATTCATACAGAACTATAAGCCTAAATTTGTCATCAATCGTTTTAACTATACACACCACCATATATCTAATTTGATTCAACAAAGACACGAATAGTTGAATTTAAAAACAGAAATCAAAACGAGAAAAAGGGAGAGATTAATTGTACATACTAGACGGGTACATTGATGTTGATATAATATAATCTTGTAGAACTTTGGTTGAACAAAAATGTTGATTTTAGTAGTAGTAGAAGAAGAATTTCTTTCACCAATTTGCCAGTAGACCTTGCTAATTGTCATGTCTATTTTTGGAGTACGGAGTCTAAAGGGTACAAAATATTAACAAAAATTCCAAAACGGTATATAAAATTTTATATACCGTTTTGAAATTTTTATTAATATTTTGTACCCTTTAGGCTCCGTACTCTCTATTTTTGTGATCAAGCTACAAGATATAATAATATTATAGCGGTGACAATGATATATTTTTTGGGGTAAGGTCGTAATTAAAGATTACTGACAAGGGTGTTGCTATAAATACATTTTTTTCTTGCACCCAAAGTGCCCTCTAAAGTTAAACCACTACTAGATGGTTTCAAGAAATTACACTGCCCAAAAAAAATTTCCTTCCCAATAGAAAACACTGCCCAAGAAGTATTTATTTATATTCACTTGAATACTTTATTCACTCTCCTTCTTCCAATTTTTTGATTTTTTATTGTTGTTTATTCTTCCATTCTTGTTACTTTTCGGTATCTCTTGTTTTTAAGGGGGGGAAATAAGGTATACTAAAGTTTTTAAAAACAATCTTTAAAGTAATATTTCTTAATTTATTGATTAATAAATACCTCTACAAAAAAATAATATTTTATAATTTCAATAGTTATATTCCACGTTGAGAATAACACTACTAATTTTCATAAATTCAAAATATTTAATGAATCAATTTTTTTCTAATAAAATTATTTTTTAATAATATTTGGTTAAGAATATTATTTATATATATATATATATATATATAAACAAATATGGGACGTTGAAAGTTTGAATTGCAACGAAAATGAAATTTGGGAGCAAATTCCTTAGATAATAATCCAAAGTTTGGAAATTTGTCTTGTAATCACTTTTGTTTTGGTTAGGACCACAATATTACCAAGTTATTTTTATTTTCCTCGAAATATAAATCTAATTCCTAATGAAATGTCATGCCATGTTATTATTTTTAACAATAGAACAAAAACATTTACCTCACTCTTGAATTTTACAAAAAGTAGCCCAATTTAAAATTCACTAACATTCATTATTTATATGTAAATATTTTAAAATTAATTATAAAAAGTTATTACCTTATTTAGTTGAGTACATTATTTAATATTGTTAATATAATTTTTTTGTTAGACACAAAGAAAGAGAAGATGATGTAACACCTTTTTAAGGCCACCAATCATATTTATCTTTTTTTCTCTCCTTTATTTTTCTTTATTTTCCCCCTATTTTCTTAATTAAAATAGAATAATTGAATGTAATTAAGAAAGGAGAATGCATGATTGGAATTTGGAGTGACCTATCAATTCTTCATAATAAATAGAATAATTAATATAATAACTTACACACAATAATCTAGTTTGTTTGTTAAAAAAATCAATTTCATTAATTTTTTTATTCAATTTTTTGACTTTTTTCTTAATTTTTTCTATTGGTATAATTTATTAGAAAATCTAAAATTATTTCTTGATATTCATTTAAACAATAAAGGATGATATCCATTTTCTTGAAATAGTTTTTGCGTAACTATAGATAGTAAGAACTATTTACTCTCTTCTTTATTTATTGTTATTCCTCCATTATTTGCTTTATTAAAAGTCTTACATTCAAAACTCATTTATTCCATTTTCACTATTAATAATATTCATAACTCATTCTTTTTAAGAGTAAACGGCCAAAAACATCCTTCAATTATACCTCAAACTTAAACTATATGCTTATACTGCATAATGAACAAAAAACATCCCTTACCTATCGTAAAAAATTACAACTTACATCACTTTATTAGATTCTTTGCTGAAACTAATGGCTTCAACCAATAATTGTGACATCTCTTCTTCACCCCGGGCACTGATCAATTCATGCGTTGCACCAAATTCTACAGGTCACATAATTATCATCAATTTTCACGTTTTGGTTCTTTGTTTCTTTCCAAATAACATCATCCTCATCCCAACCAGAGGCAGAGCCAGAATTTTTGATAATGGAGTTCAAAATAGGAAGAAATAGGCACATAAAATAGTCGAAGGGGTTCGACATCTTCTACATGTACCAAAAAAATTTAACCATAAAAAAATAATATAATTTTTCGCCGAAGGGGGTTAGAATGAACTACTGGCTCCGCTATTGATCCCAATATAACTTCATCATCAAGGAAACATAAAATTTTAATCGTTGAGCATAGAGAGATCACGTATTATCCAATTAACATTGCTTTTATATTAAATTAGAGCTCACATGTTATCCAAACGGCAAGTATGAACATGATTGACAATTCGATTTTCAAAATTTTGAGAAAATAATATTTTTTTCAATGATGCCAACAAGGGTGTCGAGTTGGTTGAGAAAGATGATCCGGAATTCATAGGTGCAAAATTCCCCACATGTTTGCTTGGTTAAGCTCGTTGAATGAGACTTGCTTAGTATAGTTACATCTTTAGTGTGGTTTGGAGGTATTACATTTAAGTGAGAGTTGTATTAATACACACCTGAACCGTGAAGGATAGTGACTGCGAGCATCCTTGACAACGACAAAAAACATGTTTATTTCAATAACATTATAATTAGATTGTTCTATTCCCTCCTATATAACAATTTGATCCATCCTACATCTTTTTTCCGACCGTAAAATTGTGTGTCAAGCAATGTAGTTTGTAAGACCCATAAAATTTAACGCATATATTGGTCCATGGCCGAGGTGAAGTAAAGATGTAGCAGTTTTTGGGTGAAGTCGTTAGTTTCTTAACACACTTTAACAAAGGGATGTAAGTTGCAACTTTTGAGGATAGTTTAAGGATGTTTTTTGTTCATTATGTAGCCTAAGGATTTAGTTTAAGTTTGAGGTATAAATGAGGTATGTTTTTAGACATTTACTCCTAAATATTTAATTTAGAATTTAAAATACCTTATGCTATTCCATCATTTTATCTTTATAAATATGATCATTCTATTATTTTATAGTTGAAGTTGTAACATTCTCCCTCTCTCTCTCTCTTTCTATACACACACACACACACACATATATATATATATATATCATGCGGTATTATATTTATGTTTTATTCTTGAATTATAAAATCTACAATGAAAACCGGCTTGTGAAATTAATACCAATTATGATAAGGGTTCAAAAAATTATGACTTGATAAATCGATTTATTGGATTCATATTTTTTTGATAATAAAAGTTATAAAATGTGTTGGGGTTTATTTGTCGTGATTTCTTGTCATAAATAGGTTTTTCCTTTAAGAAAATATTAATATTTTGAATAATCTTTTTCTTGTAGAAAAGGTTTTATGATTCTATAAATATAGATTTGTTCCTTCTAACTTAATTAGCATTTACAATGTAGTCCTAGGGTTTTGAGAGTTGTGGTTATGGGTGTGATATTGTTGAGCCTCTTGTATTCTGAATCAATTAATTGTTGTTGTTTCTCTCTATATTTTGTAATCTCATATTTATAATGAATTTCTCATCTCTTTTGTGGACGTAGCCGATTGACTAAACCATGTTAAATCTGTGTTTTTTGGTGTATTTCTCGTCTGTCTTCTTACTCATGGTCATTGGAGGCTTTCTTTGCTAGCTTCCGCATTACACCTACTTATTTCGGTCCTAACAAGTGGTATCAGAGACAGGTGCAATGGTTTGTTCATGGAACCAAGTTCAAATTGGGTTTTCATCTTGGAGGGTGTAGTTCTAGCTGCAACCTTTTTAACAGTAATGAACATCTTTGTTGGAGAAATTCTTTGAGAAAGGTTCTCTGTGTCGAGACGTAGATTTGATGGAGAAAATTATGGAGAAGAGATCGAAGATCCTAAAGATTATGTGAAGAAGGTGGACAAATTTATTTTGTTAGAAAATTCAAACAAAGGGGCAGATTTGTTGTGGTTTATTGGCCCCGATTTCTTATGATAAATAGGTTTTCCCCCTTTTAGAAAAAGGTTTTAATAGTTTGAGTAATTCTTTTCTTGTAGGAAAGGTTTATGACTGTATTAATATAGGTTTGCTCCTTCTAACTTAATTATCATTCACAGTATAGACATAGGGTTTTGAGAGTTGCGATTATGGGTGAGAATATTGTGAACCTATTGTATTCTCAGTGAATTTTTTGAGGAAGTGTCATAGCCACATGGTGGGCAGGGTGTCGAATTGGACACCCTTCGTCGAAAAAATATTGTATATACAAATAAACTAATACACAAAATGATTAAATAACATATTTTTGACATCCTTAACAGAATAAACTATTATAATCAAGTGGTTTCACCTCCTTCGAATGAGGTAGTGCTTGTGTGTTTGGATCTCACTAATTCTACTTTTTGAAAAGAGCTTTTATTATCCTATTTTTGGACACTCTTTGTGAAATTTCTAGTTCCTCCACTAAGTTGAGGTTGTTTCTCTCTGTATTTTTGTACTCTCATATTTATAGTGGATTGCTCATCTCCTTTGTGGACGTAGGTCGATTGATCGAACCACATTAAATCTTTCTCTTTTGGTGTATTTCTCATTTTTTTTTACTCATGGTCTTTCGAAGTTTTCTTTGATTGCTTCCTCATTAAAAATGCTTATTACAGTCCTAACAAAATGATGTTTGTATTGTATTACTTTCTCCTTTATTTATTTAATATATTTTCTTGATATCTTTTTAGCGTGATTTTCACATTATTTGTGTAATTGTTTGTCATGACCCAGAGCGTCGTGATTGACACCCACACTAACCCTCTGGTGGGAGAACCATTACTACAACCCAAACATTTTTTAATGAAAGTTAACACATTTAAGGATACAGAAGCAGGTTTAAATGACAATATAATAAATACGGAGTGCCTATAAACTCCAAAGGTTTAACAAAACAACTAAAACTAACACGAAAGAAAAACTCCTAAAACCTAAAAGTCAATGTACCAAAACTCTACTAACGGCAAGCTTAAGAACAAAGGGTACAATCCCGAACCTAAACAAACGCCTTAAACAAATAGTAAACTTCTGATTTATCCCTGTTATGATTTGCAATTGTAAACTTCTGTGTGACACCCTAGTTACTTTTGAACCCAACATAGAAATTGCCGCAAGTTTTCCTCTTTATAAAACTTTGTTATATAATAGTCATGAGCTAAATTAGTGAAGATGCGCCTAATCCCTTGCTTCTTGATCCAACTTAGGATTAGACTCACCAGGGTAGTTAGAATTTCAGTTTCTCGAAGTGCGCGATTTGACAGTCATTTTTTAATCACCCTCCACAACATAATCAATGTCTCTTTGAGATAGTTGAGGTCATTCTTTTTTTTCCCATTTAATGGAATGTGTCCATGGTTTGTAGATTCTTTTTTTTTTCTTCATTGGATAATAACTAATAATATGTGGTCACCTTTTTCATCCACTTGTGGTAGTTTCTTATATTTTTGTTATTTATCCTTATTAAGGCTTTAGTGCTGCTCATCCACGAGCATATTTTTTACAATGCTTTAGGCATTTTCAGGTGATTTAATGTTGAAGGGGATCGAGAGAAGTTAGTATGTTTTGAAATACTTGTTTCTCTCTTTTGGTCCCTCAATCTTGTCTTAATTATATCCTTCTTTATCTTGTGGGGCTAGTGGATTTAGGTCTCGAGAAACAGAACACGATAACTATTTTAAGACAAAGGCGTTATTAAAGTAAGTGATAAGGTATATTTTTCCTCTTTTTTCCATCACGACTTATAACTATTCACATGCTAGCCTCTTCTCACCCGACGACTCTTATGAAATTTTAGGCCTCCATGTCGAAACAATTTCTCCCCAACCTTAAGATATGGAAAAGGATTAGAAAAACCTAGTTATGCGTCTATTTCTAATCCATTAAGTTGCACTCAAAAATCTGATGGAAAACTTCCATAAAAATTAAAACCTGTGATATATGTTCATGGGGAACCTACAACGAGTTTTAGCTTTTCGTATTTCGAATCGTATATCCAAAATGAGAACTTATAATATGCACTTGTTGCTAAGTACTCTTATGGGAGACCTTATATTATTAATCTCAGAAAGATTTTTACACGTAACTTAAAAATCAAAGAAGATTGCAATTTGGGACTGCTGGATCATCGTCATGTTCTGGAGAGATTATCGAATCACGAAGACTTTGTGGAGGTGTATTTAGGGCAGTAACATGGAAGTTGAAAGAACGCTTCCATGATGTTCATACTGATCAACAAGCTCTTCTGACACATGAAATGGAATTCATTGTAATAGAGGAGATAGATGGCAAAGAAATCAATCCAAATACACCTGCCATGTTTATTTTGAATCATGAGATGGCTACAACTGATTTAAATAAATCTACGGAAAACAAGGGGAAACGAGTGCTTCAAGATGGGAAGATTTATTTGAGGTGGATAATCATACTCCTTCACCTAGTAGGAGTAAGTTAAGCCCTCAAGCACTCGAATTTATTCCTACAAGTAAGACAAATGCATCTATGGAAGTCTTAGATACTTCATCTAATTTGAGTGATGCAAAAGTAAACTTGGATAATAGGGATTTCTTTCTTGACTTGGGCAGTGACATGTCTGATGGGGATGATGAAGATGATATGTTGGATATATGCTTGGATAACGTGGAAAAGGATGGCAATCTTTCACCTACACAACAAAAAAGTTGAAGCACCAAATGCAAAATGAAAACATATGAAAGACAACATAATTGGGATGGTAGGGTGAGTGAGGAATTTGTTCCAAGGCACCTACCGATGTGACTGGCAAAGAAAAATCATATGACAGTGTCAAGAACATTATCAAGATCCAACAAATCCAACAAGAAATGATGAACTATCAATCATTTTTAGAAAAATTTGAAGAAAATGAAGATAAGAAGATACTCCAGATTACTTTAGACGGGCAAACTATCTTTTTTAGTTCATACATATACCAAATGAAGTTTGAGTTGGATAACTCATCTTTATTCCTGGCTTTTATATTCTTGCATTACTTATGCATCCTAATTTGTAATATCTTCATAGTGAGGATAATAAACGCGGTGATGATCATATAATACCTAGTTTTCTCTAGTTCTTATTTTCTCCATGATTGTTAATTAGTAGAGACTTGTATCTCATTAGGAATAGTAAGGTAAGACCTATCCCCCCTTGCTTGTACTTATCCCTATTGATATCTTTTTATTTTCAATAAAAGACCGCTAGACACTCTGACAAATGCTAAATTGCTTGAAAAAAAATACTATTCACAAAGCTGCAAAATAGTATATCATTTGATATAAATAATTGACAATTAGAAAGAAAAGAGTTTAACATATATAAGCCAAAACGAACCAAGAGTAACATTCCATAACGTTTACAAAATAAAATTCTTGCTTGAGCACTTGATGAATACATATACTTGCAATTATAAGAAGACAACTTATACAGAAACCTATCTTAAATTTGATACCCTTGCAAATAAAGTGCAAGTTTGTTTGTCTTTTTTAAAAAGAAAACAAGTACAACATATGTCTAGCATCTTCCTAAGACAAAATAAAATAGCCAAAATGCAATCAAAAGAAATTGTAGCTAATTTATTGCAATCAAAGGGGTGTTGGGATCTTCTGAAACTGCAAAACATTTGCAATAGGGCCCCGAATCAACTTGAAGTGACAAGTTTAATCATTATCTATCTTGTTATATATTCGAAATGTAGTCAATCCTCCTTTTATGATAACCATACTCCTATAATACTCTATTTCCGCTCCTCATTCTACTCCTTCATTAACCAGTCTCATATTCTTCATATTGATTATGTCTATACTTCGGTGAATATCAATGGTAAAGTCTAATAAACATATTTATCAAACAAACATGATCATTAGATTTGCAGAAGAAAATAGTTAGTATGTAATGGAATGAAAAACTAGAAAATCTAAAAACGCAATTTAAAAACTATTAAACCTTACCATACAAGTAGCATGTGCCTTTTTTATAACCATTTCAAAATATGGATTGTCACCATTTAAGTTCACCAATTTGTGTCAATTGCTATAATTATTCGGACCAACTTGTTCACATCTACTATTACCTTCTTCAACCTCCTTATCTTCAACAACTTGATATAAGTATGACAACTAGTATGATATAATTCATACCACAATGTTATGGAACATTTAAGACCACAAGTTTAAAAAGTCTTATGACAACATATATTAATGTCATGACACGCAGGTTTCTTGAAATAGATATCCAAGTGCAATGTATATATGACTACTAAATGGATTAACCTTAATAGCTAATAAACCTGTTAAGATGTTTACCTACCTTGCTCAATTACATTAGCATTAGATTAAAGGTTAACTTGAATATATTCCTCGATTACATAAGCATTAGCTTGGAGGACTGGAATAACTTCCTCTTCTTCATCTAATTCAATATCTTGATCTATTTGATATTCAATTTCTGTTGTAGTATGATCATATATAGTGACATCAAAGTGAGAACTCGGGATGTATGTGAATATGAATAAGATACTGATGCTTAATGAGTAATAGGCACAGAAATCATTCCATCCTTTGGCTAGCCAAATTTGGCCTTGAGACTTTTCCACTTTAACCTCCCAGGCTTTTCCACGGGGAGGCATGGAAGAGCCTCAAGAAACACAGGGTTTAACATGTTCTTGCAATGTCTTTTGGCAAATACTACTGGAATACTCTGTGTGCAAAAGAAATTTGAATTTAGTTTCATTCAACATAATTAGTTCTTGGACAAAATCAATAATTAAGAAGGACTAAAATTACAATTGCACTAAAATAAAATTGGAAAAATGTGAACAAAACCAAGATGAACTTACGAGGCGACATAATTCATCTGAAGAAGTAATGGTTTGAATGAACTTAGGGTTGTTGGGAGAAGAGTTTACCATGATCGACGGTAGGATGGAAATTTTTTGAAGAACTTGTTTATTATATATGGGAATGTGATTCACGAGGACAATGCAATGCTTGTCTTATGAGGACTATATTGTATACCTCACTAACATGATGCCTGTGATTACTATATATTTCTTTGTTTTGGAATGAAATTTTTTTTTCTTTTTCTTTCTTTTTGACTTCTATTTAAGACTCATTCACCTAAACCTATTAATTATCAATTACTTACACTCTTTAACTAGTGAAATTTGTCGCGCTTGACGCGATTCTAGAATCATCTTTTTTTTTAGTGTATGTGCATTTTTTAAATGAAAACATATACTACACTCCCATTGGCCCTTGTAAGTAGGTTTTTCTTTTGCCTAGTTTCGTCCCAAACCAAGGAGGTAATAGATATACCTTTCAACTCTCATGTCTTAAGGTCAAGAGATTCCTTCAATTTCATTACTTCCGGTATGTCCTTCTAGGATAGAATTATCTCAATCATCAGTGTTGATACCCAAAACGCTGGTGTCAGCGAGCCACTCAACGACAGTATAGTACACTTAGAATACTAGATTTAGTAGTAGTAGTAGAAGTTCAGAAATTGGTTCTTAAAATGAGAGGAAATCCCTCAATTTATAGAAAATAAAGGGTAGTGTTAAAAGGTTCTTATTTAGCCTTACTGGAAACGTCACAAACCTTTGGAAAAGTCACAATCTTAAGGAAAGATCACAACATTTCATAAAAGTCACAACTTATCATAAAAGTTACAACTTTTTATAGAAGTCACAACTTTTCATAAAAGTCGCAACCTTTCATAAAAGTGGCAACTCTTCATTTTCCATTCACACCTTTTATAACCCAACAATCCTCTGCATAAATGGGGAATGACTCCAAGACAAAGAAATGGACAAGTATATGTACTTTACAAGCAAGAATTAATTGCATTTGGATAAGTATGCTTTCCCTTGTACTTTTCTGTACTGAACATATGTCGGATGTACTCGGTCAATCGGTAGATGCGATATCTTAGAACAGTTGATGTTTGGTGTATACCTTGACAACCACATGTCACCATATTCAAACTTTCTCTCTAGTTTGGCTTTTTTTAAGTGGATTCGATACATTATCTTTTGATTTTACTCAGTCAATTATGATAATTCCACTAGAGAGTAGTTTTCTAAAGGTATCATGTCTATGTCCTATATGATGAGACATTCTGTTATACATTTTGCTCCATGCCCTACCTATTTCATCTTGAATATCGAAGTGTATGCATACTAATGCCAATGGTTTGTGTCATGACCCGAAACTACACCCAGGACGTGGCTGGCACTAGAAGACCATTGTTGGTCCCCCAACCGAACCCTCATCTTGGCTGGCTACAAGCAGAAGACTAACTTAAGCATACTAAAGCTTAAAAACTGAAAAAAAGTCATGAGACTGAAATAGAAATCTTTAGCTCAAATGAAAATCTTTGAATAAAATAATGTATTTAACTCGCCATATAATAGGCAACTTAAGTCTTTAAGACATTCAATAAAGTAAATGAATAATACAGACTCCTCAACTATAATGACTATCTATATAGCCTCTAACTGACAAGGATGGAAGTGCGGACAAGACCCACGACATCCTAACTAAACTAAAAAGTAAATGATATCCTCCGAAAGTAAGGAGGTTCACCATAGCTAGCTCTAATTCCCGGATGTATCAAAGAAGCTCTTATTGATGAAACTGAATACTTGTGTCTGCATCATCAAAATATGCAGGACAAATGTCTCAGTACGTGGAACCTACAAGCATGTAAGGGGAATTCTAAAGCATAACATAATCTTGAACTTGATAAAAATGGAAATATACTTACCTCTTTTCAAACTTACTCAACTCAAGGAATACTCAAGGATACTCAAATCTACTCAAACTTACTCAACTCAGAAGTACTCAAAGATAAGATACTCAACTCACATATTAGATACTCAACTCAAAGATTAGATACTTAACTTCAAAGATATAATGTTCGACTCTAGGAACTCAACTTAATATAAAGCAAGAATACACATGCAATATATAGAAATCATTACAAAACATTAAAAGCAACTTAGTTTTCTAATGAAAATGCAATAACAAACTAAAATTTACTTATATAATAAAGTAATATAATATATGTGGTAGATTCTCTAACCGACAAGCATCACTTAAGAGCTATAGTGATGATACAACACTTCATATTATGCTTCCAAGGACCATCCTATATCTTGCCATGAGTGTAGTACCTAACTTAACTTAGTGGATCACTAGTCTATTGTGAACAGGATTCATCCAAAAGGTATGATCCATTTCTACCCATGGTTGCTACATGATTTTATAGAGACGTGAGTTATCTGATCTCATGCTCGTCCCCAATTCGGTGCTCAATACTACTCCCAAAATATACTAGCTCTTATGTTTTAGAAAAATACTTCTTCTGTGATTTGAGATTAGTGCTCAAAAACATAGCTCAAAGGCTATCTTGAAAATCTCTGTTTGTCTTCTTGTTTTATTTAGAAAGTTATTACTCTTTTCTGAAAACTAGCCCGAAGGCTCTTTGGAAATCTCAGTTTCTGTTCTTATTTAAATGTTAAAGCATTTTAAATCTCTTCTAGAATAATTAGTGCCCATATACTTTTGAAGAAATGAACTTCAACTTTAATCTTTCACAACTCAATGCTCGTCTATAAAACAAGGTTTAAAACAATTTTTAAAAAGAATTCTTAAAACAGGGTTCATGTCGAGTTATGAACATGAACGACTCAATTCAAGGTTTTCAATAACCATTCATAGAACTCAATACTTTGAACTCAACAATTCCAAAACTTAAGGAGTCAATGATACTACTCATCTCAAGAATGCTCGCTTGGATGTTTCATGAAAAATTATGGGCATGACCTACTTAACTCAAGGACTCAAGCTCGACCGATAAGGTTCATGCGGAATTATAGACACGAACTACTTAACTCAAGGACTCAAGCTCGACTCATAGGGTTCATGCGAAATAATGGGCATGAACTACTAAACTCAAGGACTTAATGGGTAATATATTATAATCACATGGTTAGGAGTTGATCCAAAGAGGGATTAGGAACTTGACACTTAAAAGCTTAGAACTTGAAGATACCACTTCTTTGAAAGATGCTCAACTTAAGAATTTCATGTTTAATTATGGGAATGAAACAACTCGACTCGAAGATCTACATAACTATATGGAACTCATGTATATGACTCTTCTTATTCTTTGAATTACGTCCTAAAAACTTAGCTCAAATTAATAGTTTATCTAAAAGGATTCACAATTGAACTCAAAGACTTTTTTGAACTCTACTCTTTAACTCTCTTGAATGTCAATTATAAATTTAAGAGTTATGGTTTATAATATGAAGGATATTAATAACAATATAGCAATTTGATTATTAGTAATAGAACTTTTAAAAGAACCATGAACTCAAAATCAACTTATATCAACAATATTTAAATTTAGGGGTAGAATCCTAAATTATTCTTTTACAGATCTGAAAGTATATGTAGGGCGTGAGGACGAACTAGTCCAACACTATGATAGACTCAAATACCTAGATGAAAAATATTCTTGAAGAATCTGTAAGAATCTTGAAGAAGAACTTGATTCGATGTCTTGAAACCCTAGCTAGAAGGTAAACAATCAAGAAAACCTTTCTTGAGATTCTTGAATTAGTTTCTTGAAATCTCTATGACAAAGGATTATGATTTTCATTAGTGAACATGAAAATCTGATTGTTTTTAGACTTTTATTAGTCAATAATTTCGTTTATAGTTTTCTTGAAGGTAAAAAGAAAAAAAACAACTATTTTTAGTATTTTCCCCTTGGCTAATTCATAACAACACTGTATAGGTTACTAAACTAGTCATAATGTTCTACTAAGAAATTGAATTGACGCAAAATATGTAGCGTTGGAAAGTAGATTCAATTACCTTTAATTGGATAGTTATGGCGCACATAATTCTAAATACTCTATGAGATATGGTCGTTTAAAGTTAACCGAAGTAGAATCTTAAATCAAAATTTAATAAAACTTCAAGAACTTATCAACAACTTAAATCCTTAAATTTCAAGAACGAAATTACGCTGAATAAATCATGATTGGCGTGGGTAAACTAATACAACACTATGGAAGCTTACATACCTCAAAGAACTAGGTTCTTGGCGAAAATCTTGAATTTCTTGAACGAACGTTTTGATCCTTTCCTTATTTGCTCTCTTTTCTCTTTTATTCTCTTCTTGAACTATCAACTAAAACTCTAGGCGTACATTAAGATTATAAAACTGAACCCAAAAGGACTAGACCCTTAAAACCTTACTAAAAAAGAATTAAATCTTATTGGGTAAGGAAAATACCAAATACCCCTCACTATTTTCGGCTAACTTTTCTTAACTTGACAACCTAACTTGAAAATGTCATGTCTCACTCATCTGAACTTGAAACTTAGAAAACTTGGTAGCCTTGGAAAGATGAATCAAAGATCTTTTCTATGGTATCTTGTAGCACACCTAACTCATCTTGTGCTAGGAATTATTGGCATTTCAAGCTGACCGAAAACTCATACTTAGCTTAACCCTCCAAAATTTCAGATTTTACTATTTCCAATTTAGTTCTTTTATAACTCAAGGTGATACATCTAGTGACCTTTACACTTAAGAAATTTTTAATTCCTTTATAAAATCTCACTCACTACGAAGAACAGTTCAAGTCTTAGGTCAAATATTTTACGGGTTGTTATTTTTTTGGCCAAAAAAGAATATCTATCAATAAATTTTGGAGTCTTTCAACTTATTCACCGACCTTATCTAGAGCACCTAGCTCAAATATCATTGTAGAGCTAGAAATACATGTCGCTTTTGAAATATTTCCAAGTGAGTACTCCTCTACCAAGAGTATATACATATCCACTTGTGGATTTTACTTCATTTGTCTGGTGATCCAATTTGCATTAATATATCCTTTCAGTAGTTTTCGATATTGTTATAATGCAAGATATATTTTAAGCATTTTTTAAATACTCTAAAACTCAATTTATTGCCATCTAATGAGTTCGATTGGGATAACTTCTGAACCAACTCATTTCATTTATAGCAAATGACATATTTGATCGGCACACTTTGTGATATACATCATTCTTCTCAATACGCTAGCACAATCCAATTGTGAGTCACTTTCGTCTTCACTCTTTTGAAATGCAAAGATCACATTTATTGGAGACTTGATAATATTAAAATCCAGATATTTGAACTAGCTAAGTACCTTTTCAATGCAATGAGACCATGAAAATGCAAAACATTATGGAGTTCTAAGGATTCTTATACATAAGATCGCATCAACAACTCCAAAATAAAAAAATTCCAAACCTGTTTTCTACCATACGTTTAGTAGAATTTATGTCATTAGTGTCTCTATTGATGATCAACATATGACCAATACAAAAACAAACAATGACCTATGGGAACACATTTATCCCTTCCATCATTCTTAAATCCATTTGCCAACATGGTTTGTACAAATTTCTTATGTCATTGTTTGCATGCTTGTTTTAATCCATAATGTGACATAACAAGTTCGCACCCTTTCTTTTATTTACCAGGAACCATAAAACCCTCGGGTTGTTCCATGTAAATTTCGTCCTCTAATTCTCTTCTTAAGTGTAACACTTCGGAAGTCCATGACTTGGTCTAGAGCCTCACATGATGAACTAAGGTCTAAAACAATGTTTCTAAGCCTAAACTAATATGTTGAAACTAATTAGGAAGTGTTACAGTGAAAACATTAAGAAACGAGCATGACGTCCGGAGAATTGAGAAATGTGTGCTAGTGTGCCTTGGCATGTTTCGTGGGGTTTTAAGAGTCGGAATTTAGTGAAATTTGGTTTAAAATGTTAAATATATAGAAGAATTATGAACATGAATGACTCAATTCAAAGTTTTCAATAACCATTCATAGAACTCCATACTTAGAACTCAACAATTCCAAAACTCAAGGAGTCATGATACTACTCATCTCAAGAATGCTCAACTCGGAGGGTTCATGAAGAATTATGGGCATGAACTACTTAATTCAAGGACTCAAGCTCGACTCATAGGGTTCATGCAGAATTATGTACATGAAATATTTAACTCAAGGACTCAAGCTCGACTCATAGGGTTCATATGGAATAATGGGCATGAAATACTCAACTAAAAGACTTAATGGGTAATATGCAATAGTCACATGGTTAGGAGTAAATCTCAAAGAGGTATTAGGAACTTGACACTTAAAGACTTAGAACGTGAAGATACTACTTCATTAAATGATGCTCCACTTACGAAGTTCGTGTTAAATTATGGGCATGAAACAACTCGACTCAAAGGTCTACATAACTCCATGGAACTCATCTATATGAATCTTGTTATTCTTTGACTTACATCCTCAAAACATAGCTCAAATTGATAGTTGATCTCAGAACATTTACCATTGAACTCAAAGACTTTCTTGAACTCTACTCTTTAACTCTATTAAATGTGAATTATAAATTAAAAAGTTATGGTTTATAAAATGAAGGATCTCAATAACAATATAACAATTTCACAATTAGGAATAGAACTTTTAAAAGAAACATGAACTCAAGAACTCAAAATCAATTTATCTCAACTATATTCAAATTTAGGGGTAGAATCATAAATTATTTTTTTACTGATATGAAAGTAGATGTAGGGTGTGAGGATGAACTAGTCCAACATTATGATAGGCTTAAATACCTAGAAGAACAACATTCATGAAGAATCTGTAAGAATTGTGAAGAAGAATTTCATTACAAGCCTTGAAACCTTAGCTACAAGGTAAACAATCAAGAAAATCTTTCTTGAAATTCTTGAATTAGTTTCTTGAAATCTTTATGACCAAGGATTATGATTTTCATTAGTGAACATGAAAATCTGATTGTTTTAAGACTTTTATTAGTCAATAATTTTGTTTATGGTTTTCTTGAAGGTAAAAATAAAAAAATAACTATTTTAATATTTTCCCGTTGGCTAATTCATAACAGCACTGTATAGGTTATTAAACTAGTCATAAAGTTTTAGTCATAAATTAAATTGACATTAAATTAGTGGCGTTGGTAAGTACATTCCATTAACTTTAATTAGATAGGTTATGGCACACGTAATTCTTAATATTTTGAGAGATATGGTCATTTAAAGTTGACTCAAGTAGAATCTTACATCAAAATTTAATAAAACTTCAAGAACACTTATCAAGAACTTATCAACAACTAAAATCCCTAAATTTCAAGAACGAAATTACGCTGAATAAATCATGATTGGCGTGTGGGTGAACGAACCCAACACTATGGAATGTTACATACCTCAAAGAACTAGGTTCTTGGCGAAATCTTGAATTTCTTGTACGAACGCTTTGATCCTTTCTTCCTTTCTCCTCTTTTCTCTTTTTTCTCTTCTTGAAGTCTCAACTAAAACTCTAGGTGTATATTACGATTATAAAACTAAACCTAAAAGGATTAGATCCTTAAAACCTTACTAAAAATGAATTAAATCTTATTAGATAAGAAAAAGACCAAAATACCCTTCACTATTTTCAGCTAACTTTCCTTAACAAGACAACCTAACTTGAAAAGGTTATATCTCACTCATCGGAATTTAAAACTTAGCAAACTTGGTAGAGTTGTAAAGATAAATCAAAGATCTTTCATATGGTATCTTGTAGCACACATAACTCATCTTGTGTTAGGAATTATGGTCATTTCAAGTTGACCAAAAACTCATACTTAGCTTAACCCTCAAAAATTTCATATTTCGATATTTCCAATTTAGTTCTTTTAGAACTCAAGGTAATGCATCTATTGACCTTATAACATAAGAATTTTTTAATTGCTTGATAAAATCTCACTCCCTACGAAGAACGGTTCGAGTATTAGCTCAAAAATTTTACTCGGTGTTAGTGTTTGGGTAAAAAAAGAATATCTATCAAGAAATTCCGTAGTCTTTCAACTTATTCACCGACCTTTTCTAGAGCACCTAGCTCAAAGATCATTGTAGATAGCAATAAATGTCGCTTTTGAAATATTTTCAAGAGACTACTCCTCTACCAAGAGAAAATACATTTATTTCATTTGTCCGGTGATCTAATTTGCACAATATATCCTTTCAATACTGTTGATATTACTATAGTGCAAGATATAGTTTTAAGTATTTTTTTGATTAGTCCAAAACTCAATTTATTGCCATCTAGTGAGTTCGATTGGGATCATTTCTGAATCGACTCAGTTCATTAATAGAAATGATATATCTTGTTGCGCACACTTCGTGATATACATCATTTTCCCAATATGCTAGCACAATCCAATTGTGAATCACTTTCGTGTTCACTCTTTTGATATGCAAAAGCTCGCATTTATTAGAGACTTGACAATATTGAAATCAAAATATTTGAACTAGTGAAGTACCTTTTCAATGCAATGAGACCATGAAAATGCAAAAGATTATGGAGTTCTAAGGATTCTTATACCTAAGATTGCATCAGCAACTCCAAGATATTTCATTTCAAACTTTTTTTCTAGCATACATTTAGTAGCATTTATGTCATTAGTGTCTCTATAGATGATCAACATATCACCAATATTCAAACAAACAATGACCTATGTGAACACATTTATCACTTCAATCATTCTTAAACCCATTTGCCAACATGGTTTGGTAAAACTTCTTATGTCATTGTTTGCGTGATTGTTTTAGTCCATAATTTGACTTAACAATTTCACACACTTTCTTTTATTTACCATGAATCCTATAACTCTCGGGCTGTTCCATGTAAATTTATTCCTCCAATTCTCCGCTTAAGTGTAACATTCCGAAAGTCCATGACTTGGTCCATAACTTGGTCTAGAGCCTCACATGATGAACTAAGGTATAAAACAATGTTTCTAATCCTAAAACAATATTTTGAAACTAATTAGGAAGTGTTAGAGTCAAAACATTAAGAAACAACCATGACGTCCGGAGAATTGTGAAATGTGTGCTAGTTTGCCTTGTCATGTTTCATGGGGTTTTAAGAGTCAGAATTTAGTGAAATTTGGTATAAAGGGGTTAAATATATAGAAGAGTGTGGTTAGGGTATCAAAATGTGGGTACGAATCCCCAAGGACCACCCTAAAGGTCCTTGGAGAGGACCCCTCCATTTGACCCAAAACTGTAATTTTGGACTGTGTGCAACCACGAGCAAAACGATGAGCAGTCATTTGATCGACGCTCCGTTAATGGATTCATAGGTTGACACTTAGAATATTTTTCAAAAGGTTCAGAAAACCAGTCTCTGTCCCAAACGACGCCCATGCAGGACAGGCCGTCGATGGGACTACGGGAGGTCAATGGGTTTTGTTGGTTGGGGGTTAAGTCAACCGCCAAGTTTTATTTAGGGAGTTAAATTTATTAATTAGTTAGGTGATTAATAAAGGGTTAAGGGGTGACTAAAATAAGTTAATTAAGGAATATATAAGCTACCCTAAGTCTAAAACCAACTTAGCACCCCATGATTCCCAAACCCATTTCTCTCCAACTTCTCTCTTCTTTCTCTCTCTATTGCAAGACCCCATTGAATACCAACTCCAAGATTAATTAGGGCTTCAAGACGCAATATTTTCTCCATCAGACTTCAAGGAATATTAAGGTATGTTAGTGATTCACTCTTGGGATCTCTTTCCCCTTGAGTCTCTTTAAAATTGGTTTCCAATGAAGTCTAAAAGTTGGGTTTTCTTCCAATTTCATAATTGATCTTTCAAATTGATTTATTATTAGTTTCATTTGATTATTATTGGTATATTATTATTAGATATTGGTTAATTGTTTTAGTTCTTATCTTTGACATAGTTCTATGAAAGAATTCATGATTGAACTTTTTTCCCTTAACCTTAAGTTATGCATTGAGGTTGAATTGATTACTGACGATACAATTGACTTAGTTCTTGTATAGATTAATATTATATGATGTTCTAAGTGAATTTGTGGATGAATATTATTGTATTTATGGTAATATACTGAAGGAGGTCTATGATGGCTATGTGGTAAGACCTTATGATCATGGTTTCTTTACTTCAATATTGATGGATTATTCTTGATTATGATATTCAATTGAAGTATTAT
Organism: Solanum pennellii; assembly: GCF_001406875.1. Taxonomy (NCBI): domain Eukaryota; kingdom Viridiplantae; phylum Streptophyta; class Magnoliopsida; order Solanales; family Solanaceae; genus Solanum; species Solanum pennellii. The sequence continues at coordinate 50,452,815 of NC_028637.1, forward strand.
ATGTGATAATATTAGTAAGATGATGATATGCTGAATGTGATGAAATGTCTTAAATGTGTGAATTGTGAGATCATGTTAAGGATATGATAATACGAGGTTGAATGTGAATCACTTGTGTGTCTTACTATGATATGACTATGATATGTTGATCTCACAAATGAAGGGTTGTATTGGAAGGAAATTCTCATGCAATACCTAATGAGATAATGACATGATATACAAGGGTTTAGTCACCTATGGCCTATACTAAGATATGATGATTAAGAAAGGCTTAAAGACATTCCAAAAAAGGGACTTCAGCTTAGTACTGAGTGAACTTGAAAATGAGAGGTGTTAATCCCCAACGGAAGGGATTTTTACCAATGTTCTCATGAGACTCCAATGCTATTGGGAATGTGGAGGGTTGATGACATATCTCCTAGTTCCTTAACTATGTTGGCCTCATACTAGCTAGTGGATCCACCTGGAATGTTATGTTCACGTTTTGGTTCTACCTTAGCAAGTATACCACCTATCTTTGGTGTAGGGTTTCATGACACCGGATTCCATGTTTAGCTAACATGGTCTATTATCGGTTAAGGCGAATGTTCCCGAAAGTAAAATGAATGAATGAAAGTAATAAAGTCAGCACTAACTAGGGTGACTTAAGGGGTTTTATTTAGTGTAGGTAGGGGTATGTGACTCTACTTATACATGGCACAAGTTGACCTAAAGGGAAGTCCTAAGGGGTTGTTCTTCTGTACTTATGATATGAATGAAATGCAATTGTTGACTTTATATGATATTGACCTTAGATGATACTAACTATATGTAATGAACATGATATTGGTTTAAGTTGATGTACATGATGATGAAAATGCATGATATGGAGATATATGAAATGTAGACATTGCTTATGGTCCTTTGCTTAGTTTACTTAATTATGTGAGGTTATGGGGCTTCACATAGGCATTGCACTTGTAGGCTTGGGAAGAGGTTGTGAGTAAGGGTCTTATATGTTTTGATGTTATGAACTCTAGTACATGAATTGTTCTTGTGACTTTATGTTAGAGTTGTTATGTTGATATGATCTTAATAAGATGTTATTCATTTTGTTAGGATATTATGCTAATGTTGGTATGTGTTGATATGAACTAATCTTAAGTGATATAATGATTATTGACTTGTATATGATCTTATATGTGGATAAAGGCTTTTGAAAGTGACTTAGCATGGTTTTGAACGAAATGTCATTTTAAGCATGATTTCAATGGTTTTACTTGCATATGTTTCCATACTTAGTACATGTGGTTGTACTAACCCATATTATTTCCATTTTCCCAAACAATGTAGGTTTAGGGCCATTGAAGTTTCAAGGTCACGTTGCAAGAATACTTGACTTTTCTCCAAGTATTTTGGTAGGTCCTCAATGTTCCGAGGATGATTCCACCTCTCTATCTTAGTCGTATTGCTTATGTCTATAGACAATTGTTTTCTTCTCTAATTCTGAAGACTATTGTTGTAAACCTATATATGGCGTATTGTATTGATGTAAGGTCTATGACAAATGTTGTAATACTGTTAGATGGTTTAATGTGAGACGATATTATTAGACTATATCATATGTGTGAGTCATGTTGCCTAAACGAGAAGTCTATGTAAGCTTCATAAGCGAGAAATCTTTGTAAACTCCATATATTATATGTGAGTGGTCTATGTATACCTCAATATGTAAAAGTTTTTATTTTTCTGCATTTTTGACCTATTATACGTTATGACGAATGCTAAGAGCTAGTCCAAGTCCTCTTCGAGGATGAAGACGTCGGTTATGTCTAGGGGGTGCTCCTCGGTCGTGACATTAAGAGAGTTGTTTTCATATCCATTTAATGAATATGGAGGTCATATACCACAGCTAACACAATTAACAGCCAATTGAAATGACATTCTAGTTATTGGTGAATATGTGTCAAAAAGATCAATACCTTGTTTTTGTCTAAAACCTTTGACAAAAAGTCTTGCTTTGTGTTTGTAAAGAGTTCCATTGACTTTCATTTTCCTTTTGAGTATTCAATTTGAACTCAAAGGTTTATTTCCTAGATGAAGATCAACCAACTTCAAATAGAATTGCTCGATATTGAACCAATCACACTATTGATACCATCTATCCAAAAGGATGAGTCTACAGAAGACACAAGAAATGTTACAAAATCATATTCTAAGGAAGTAGATATACTTTGACATTTACTAAGCCTTCGAATCTCTTTGTTAAGTACATTCTCCTCGTTTTCTTCCCAATGTCATTTACACCTTTCACTAGCTATTCAAGCCTAAGTTTACTGTCCATAGTATTAGGTCATATTTTAATCATTTTAGGAATTGGAACCTGGACTTTAGATAGACACACCCACACTTTAAAATATTTCAAGTTGTATTTCCTTCTTTTCCGTGTCTCATATGGAATAGATTGTGTCCTGAACAAACAAAATTGTTTTCTTTCCAAAAAGACGAAACTTTTTGTTGTTCCCTTTTGCAGTAATGATTATTCCTCCACACAAATTCTGTGGTAAACCTTAACATATAATAATGCATCCATCATTTCTTTCAACGTTCGGTTTTTCATTAGATTGAGGTGAATAGTGCAGCAATTTGATGGATACTTCCACTTTCCAAACATATTTCTTCAAAAGGAAATTTATACTCTCCATCCTTGTCACTTCTTATCTTTTTCCCAACTGATTTTCAACTTAGATATTATATTATTTAGACATTTCTAATGTTTCATCCTTAACATTCAGCAAATAGACCTAGTCATTTCGAATGAAATTGTCAAAGAAAGTTATGAGATACTTTTTTCCATCATGAGATGGTGTTGACTTCATATCACAAATGTCAGTGTAAATCAACTATAAGGGATTAGAATTTTTTTCAACAGTTTTATAAGAATGCTTAGCATACTTAGATTCCTCATAGACATGACATTTTTATTTATTGCACTGAAAGTTAGACAAACTTCTAAGTCGATCAATTTTCCTTATAAGATTTTGTAATTGACATGCCCCAAGTGTTCATGTCACAAACTTTGACTCAAGAAAGTAAGAACAAATAAAAATATTGAGTTCTAAAAGCTCTTCGCGAGGTAGCCTTTTTCTCACTAACATTTTGTTCCTATTTCATACAATGTTGTCTTACAATGTTGTGTGATACAAACATTGTTTAGAGTCATTACCTTGTCAAATATCCTTTTCAGAAGGACCTTTCCATAACATTCATTTTATTGTTATAGGACTACCAATGAATAAAGTTTCATTGGGTACAATAAAGGCAATGTAGTTCAAATGTTTCTTTTAAAAAACATAACAAATGACTATTCACCGATATTCATGTCTATGCAAATACTTTTATTATAATAGACATATCTTTTCATGAAAAATCACCATATTTTAAGTGACATTTTTTCATAAAAGAACACAATTATTTTGAACAAGTATATGTATGATTTGGTAGAGTTTTATACTAGTCACAGCATATCATAGTAATAGAGAAACTCAACAACCACAATGCCGAATGTACTCCAAGAATTTTATGGGTCTAACATAATACAAAAGTATCACTGAATTTCATTTTGATCCAAAATTAAATTAATCACCAAGTCTAATTTTATATTTATCATAATCAAATAACCCCATTTTAAATGCGATCTCAAAAATATTTTTCAAGTATTTGAAAATAGTTTTTCCACATATTTTTCCAGACAATCAAAATGTCATTGGCAGTATGAAAGCAGTTTTGGAAATATTATTCTACAAAAAAATTATATTGCATCAATTCCCTTTGACAATCTTTATATAGTGTCAAAGTCCATTCCATAGAGGAACAAAATCACACACTCTAAGTCACTGGTATTTTTTCCTTTATCAAAAATAGACATACCACTTAATATTTAGAATACTAACAATAAAGACAAAAGTTTTGTAAAATTTGTTTTATATAACAGAGAAGTTAATATACATCAAAAGTACAACATTGACTTATTATGTGAATTTTTCATATTTTTCAACTCAATTGCATAGTCTGATTTATCTAGCGTAGAAGCTACACCGATTTTGAGTCTACAAAAATCAGACACTATTAAATTTCACATGAAGTACAAAACTACAAAAGTTAGTCTCCAAACATAATTAAACATATTCTTTATCACATATAAATGTTTCTCTTTTCAATATACTTCCAATTATAACATTTTGACATACTATTTTATCAAACAAAAATATGCATCTCTCATTTTGGAAACTAAAGAATTTTAAGAAAATACTATTTACCAAGTAAAATTCGTTCCACAACATATGGTTTGCAAATTTTTTTTTTCAAAGATACACATGATAAAAATCAAAGTTGTTAACTCTTAGAAACTATTCCCTATTAAGAAAATAATAAGAAGGTTACCTGGTGTAATCTTTAATAAAAAACAATCAATAAATGTTTTCTCTATATTCTCACTTCGACCTTGCTAAACAAAGCACCGAATTGTGGAGAAGTAATGCATTAATCTTCTACTTTCATAATATGTTTCTCTCAATCAATAGAATACAAGAAATAGCAACAATACAATATTTTCCTTACAATTGTTGTTCATCTTGTATTCCTAAGATACTTAGAATAAAACTTTGAAGAACTTGAAGATATAACAAGTTTAAGAACATTTTCACAACTAGAAAATTAAACCTAGCGGAGAAACTAGAATCATAAATATATTAGAAAAAATATACAAAATATTTTTCTTAAGGAAGAATTGTTGTCATGTTTAAAGAATTTTACCGATTCCAACAAAACTTTGCTGAAACACAAAGTTACCAAATTTTAATGAACCACTAAAGAACACAAGAAAACAAGAACAAAAATTAATTCACAAATCTAAAATCTGTAACACATACAAGAATTTTGAAAAACAAAAAGAAAATCAAGCCCACAGAATGCACAGTATCCCCTTAAGGAAATTATTCCCCTCTAGTATCCGAGGTTTGATTTGGAATATGTTCTCCCAGGATAGAATGATCTCAATCACCAGTGTATTGATATCCAAAACGCTGGTGTTAGCGAGCCACTCAATGACACTAAAGTACACTTAAAATATTAGATTTAGTGAGATGAAATCCCTCAATTTATAGAAAACAAAGGGTAGTGCGAAAAGGTTCTTATTGTCCCTTACCGGAAAGGTCACAAACCTTTGAAGAAGTCACAATCTTAAGGAAAGATTACAACCTTTCAGAAAAGTCACAACTTATCATAAAATTCAAAACTTTTCATAAAGTCGCAACCTTTCATAAAAGTAGCAACTCTTCATTTTTCAATCACACCTATTAAAATCCAACACATTGTCTCTTGCTTGAAACTTGAAACACAACACAAACTTCTACACTCTATTTTAGGTTATATAGTCTTTAAAATCAGAAACGCCTCCATCTATTTTATGCGTTGGTTTCTTCTCAGCTTGACGAAATATAGTGACATCTAAAAAGGGTTGAGTGTTATTAACCAATTCAAATACAAAGACATCACCAATTTTTAACTTATTGTCCAACACAAATGACCTCAAAGTAAAGAGAATTGTCCCTTCTGTTATCCCCAGGTCATATTTGACAGCCTGCGAAGAACATAAAGCACTAAATTGCCAAATTTCTCTCGAAAATATTTCCAAGCAAATAAGAAACATATGTGCTGCCAAAAGAGATGGAAATGGTAAATTGAGCCTAATATGATGCTTCCATATGGATTGAAAAAAAACCCAAAGTATTGGCAAGTCTGTAAAGTAGCTTACCAGATTGTATGGTTTCAATATATATGATGGCTGTATAAACGTTAAAACAAATAAATTCGAAGATATAAAAGTTTTTGCTCTTTGATATGTGATTGTCCTCTCTCTGTACAGTACTGTCATTCTCTTAGCATAAGCCATCTCAGTTTGTTGTGTGTGCATCCTGCAACTTTCTCCGCTTTTTTCAAATAGAAAATCAAAATCAATATGTTGCAACTAAAATTTTATGGAAGCAGATGATCTATTTTGTTAGTAAACCAGATTAAACATACTTTTGAGTTTTCTTGAGAGAGACGGTGAAGCTACATCCTCTTGTGACTTTTACACCTTGATACTTTTGGCGTGAACGTCAATCAGAACGTCATCCACTGCCTCCTTTTATGGTTTCTTTCTTTTGCTGCCATTTCCCAACTGACAATGGCCCAAAATCTTAACAGAATACTCAATCTCAGTGCCTTCACCATGTTCTTCTTTAAAAAATTCAAAGCCAATACAACTTTATATAAAATGATCAAGAAAATTAATAGTTCAATGAAAGTCGTATGCTCGAGAATATCTTATAAAGAGAATTCACCTTTAATTTTTTAGTTGAGACAATATGAACCTCCTGTCTGGTGTCTTAAGTTCTTGGTTAGGACTAAAGCAGTTGCAGTGAAAGCTAATGCTTGTTCATCTTATTGATAAAAGTTATCCATACATTTATACATGATAGTCTTGATGACCAAGAAAGGAATAAATATATAAAAGATATCTAAATCAGTAAAAATCAATTAAATATCCTGCTATCTTTAAAGATATAATGCAATCAATTTACTATATTTGTTAGATAGAAATCAGTCATGATATTCTTCTAAGATTCCTCCTCAAGATTGTGGTTATTGGAAAATGCAAGAATGCCAATCTTGGATTGCAATCTCTGAAAATCTGGACGAGCTAATGGTTTCGTGATCTTTAGTAGAGACATGCACAACACGAAGAAATCCTTGACGAACAAGAGAATGGACAAAGTGATAATCAACTTCCAAATGCTTCATTTTGGAGTGGAACATTGGGTTATCATCCAAATAAGTAGAGCCCAAGTTATCACGATAAATGACAGGAGGTCGAAGAAAGCTCAGTGAATGTTCTCGAAATACATTTCGAAGCCAACACAATTCGCAGCTGTAGTGGCAACATAACGATATTCAGCCTCGGTTGAAGAATGCACCACAGAACGTTGCTTCTTTGCACTCCAAGATATTGGACACCAAGAAAAATAACATGAGCACTAGTGGACGTCCGGTCATCTTTATCTCCTGCCCAATCTGCATCAGAAAAGGCATGTAAATCAAGTGGAGAATTCTTGTGAAGAAATAATCCATGATCAATTGTGTCAATAAAATAGCGAATAACACGCTTCAAGGCAATCCAATGGTTAGTTGTTGGGTGATGCGCAAACTGAGAAAGACGATGTGTTGAAAAGGCAATATCTGGATGTGTTAGTGAAAGATATTGGAGGGAACCAATATGAACCTGATACACCTTAAGGTCAGGTAGATGAACACTATAATCCAAAATAAGGGAATTAGTGGTCAGGAGTGGTGTCAAAGAAGATTTTGCACCATCCATGGAAGCACGATCCACAATATCCTCTATACATTTTCTTTGAGATAACAAGAGACCATTCGATGTACGAATGACTTGAACTCCAAGAAAGTAAGTAAAAAATTGCCCAAATCCTTGATCAATAACTGAGTGCCAAGCTTGGTGATAAATAATAAAATAGCAGAATCACTATTACCTGTCACAATGAGGTCATCCACATAAACTATGAGATAAATGATTATTCCAGCTACTGAAAAAATAAAGAGGCATGGATCTGTTGCGAAGCTTTGGATCCCAAAGATAGTATATAGCCACTTAACTCATCATACCAAGCACAAGGGGCTTGATTTAAGACATAAATTGCTTTCCGGAGACGACAAACATGAGTAGGCCGAGTTGAATCAACAAAACCCTTAGGCTGATACATGTAAACTTCTTCCATCAAAGTACCATGAAGAAAAGCATTATTAACATCCAATTGTCTGAGACACCAATTGTTAGACAGAGCAATGGATAAAATAACTTGAACAGTGGTACGTTTTGCAACTAGAGAAAAAGTTTCAATATAATCAAGTCCAGGTTTCTAAGTAAATCCTTCTGCAACTCACCTTGCTTTATATTTATTTAAACTTCCATATGAATTTGTATTTACCCTAAAAATCCACTTTGTGCCCACAATTTCTTACCTGAAGGAGGTGGCACAAGCGTCCATGTACCTTTACGGTGTAAGGCAGTAATCTCACCAATCATTGCTTGCTTCCACATATGATCTTTTAAAGCATGATCAATTCTTTTGGATTCTGTTTTGATGCTTGTAGAGTCTGACAAAGAGGAACCTAAGGTAGAAGAAGTAGTGGCAACATGAAGACAAAGTTTCTTGACTGGTTTGGCTATGTTGCTTTTGACTCTAGTTATCATAGGATGGGTTCTATTGGTGGAAGAAAGAGATAATGATGTAGATGATGGACAACAAGAGGGTAAAGACTTAGAGGTCTCATGCTGAAAAATGGAGGATGGTTTAATGATGGGTGAAGAAACTGGTTCAGTGGTGGAAAGTTCATGTGAGGTGTCAATATCTGATGCAGTGTTTGGTGTAGATGATAATGGTTGATCACTTGAATATGAAATGGAAACACTTAGCTCTGTATTATGGACAAGTGATGAATCCTGTAAAGCTAAAGATACAGGTGAAGAAAAAGAATTTAAATCTGCAGCAGGAGTTATGCCATACCTGACCTCTATGTAGTAATTCTCAACGTATCCAATGCGGAAGGAATATTAACAGGAGATGCCACATTGGGAGAAACACTCTTACTGGAATCTGGTTGTGTAGCCAAAGAAGAAGTTGAGGAGGCCAATAGACGAGGAAACCAATTGTTGAATGTTTCTTCTGTTGGAATGGGCTCATGGGGAATGGAACCAGAAAATGGAAAAACATGCTCAATAAAATCAACATGGCGAGATATATAGATTCTGTGTGTTTGAGGATCAAAGAATTTGTAGGCTCTTTGATTATTGGAGTAACCAGGAAATATGCATGGGTTAGTACGAGGTTCAAGCTTGTTGCAAGAATAAGGACGTAACCATGGATAACAAAGACAACCAAACACATGTAATTTATCATACTTGGGAGACTCGGTGAAAATTCTAAGATACGGTGAATCATACTGAAGGAGAGGTGTTGGAAGCTGGTTTATTAAATAAATAGCAGTTTGGAAAGCAAATAACCAAAAAGAGAGAGGCAAGTTGGCATTATGAAGAAGAGTAATACCGGTTTCAACAATATGTCTATGACGTCTTTCCGCAGCACCATTATGCTCTGGGGTATATGGTGGAGTAAGAAAATGAGATATTCCATTGGAAGAAAAGAAATCTTTCAGATGGATAAATTCATCACCATTATCCGAAAAAAAGACATGATGGACTTATTGGAATATTTTTCAACTAAGGCTTTAAATCAAGGAAAGATATGAGAAACCTCAGATTTCTTTTTCATAGGATATAGCCAGACATATTAAGCGAAATGATCAACAAGTATTAAATAATATTGAAACCCATCAACTAAAGAAATAGGTGCAGGACCCCAAACATCAGAATATATAAACTCTAACGGTCAAAATGATTTTATTGAAGAAACCCTAAATGGTGTTTTGTGCATTTTATTGCACTTACACGAATTACAGAAAAATTAGAGAAGACAGAACAATTTGGAAGGTTGAGAGTACGTAAGATATGGCGCAATACTGGTGAAGATGGGTGACCAAGTCTATTGTGCCATGATGAAATAGATGAGAACTGACTGTGAAAAGCAGCAGGATTGATGGTTTTCTTCAAGGAAGTGGATAGGTTCTATGGCCACTCGTATAATCCATTCTTAGTCTTTCCACTTACCAGTGGCACCCCCGTTCCATAGTCCTTCACAACATAAGAAAATGGTGAGAATTTAACAGATACATTATTAGAGGCACACAACTGATAAACAGAAATAAGATTTTTTTTCTTACTGGGAACACATAAAACATTAGAAAGGTTCAAATCACGACTAGGAGAAGAAAATTTGGTGGAACCAAAGTGTGTGACACATAAGTTTTTACCATCACCCTACATCAAATCATCACCAGTATAATTGGAATGCAACGAGAGATTCTGCAGATCACTTGTGACATGGTGCGATTCCCCTGAATCAATTAACTAATTTGGATTTCCATTTTCTCCTACAGTAGCCATGTTTGCATTCGGTTGTTGAGTAGGTGTATTTGGACCTGAGGCTACACTGTTAGAGCTAAAAAGATTTAGCCAAGGAAAGGCCTCTTGGACTTAGCGACATTGCTTGAGTACATGACCAGGCTTATCACAATATTGGCAGATCGGTCGATTGCCTTGTTTAGTGGTGGCTTTATTATTAGATACAGTATTAGACCTTTTGTTCTGAGAATCGGAAGAGTTTGCCTTGGACACAAAATTAGCAGTCAATGGAAAATTAGGAGGAGTGGTTTCTCGTTGGAGTTGCTGCTCATAGTCACACAACTTTTCATGAAGTTCATCAAAATGCAATGAGGTGTCTCGAGTTTGAATGGAATCAGAAATATCATTGTATTCCGATGGCAAGCCATTAAGAACATAAAAAGTAACATCATCGAGGGTAATAGCAGTTTTAGTAGAATTAAGAGTAGTCACAAGTTGCTTGATATGTTGAAGATAAGCAGACATACATTGAGTACCCTTGGTGGCACGGGTAAGAGAGTCCTTGAGACTGAGAATCCGTGCACGCGATGGTTCTGCATACATCCTACATAAAGTATTCCAAACACCATAAGAAGTTTTAGCAGCGTTGACCAAAGAGACAACTTCGGTAGACAGACTAGCAATAAGCGCACTTCGTAGTAATTTATCTTGGCAATACCATCGTTCATTGTGCAGATGATACATAGTGGGCTGATCATTAATATGATGTGTAAGGCCAAAACCAATGAGTATTGGATGCCATTGAGAGTATTAAGTCTGATAATTGGTGGAGGTAAGTTTAATAGGAGTAGTAAGAGAGGTTGGAAAGGGAACTGAACTAAAATTTGGTTGGTTGTTTTGGATAGTTGAGGGAATTATAGTTGGGGTGAATGGATTAATGGAAGATGATACTGGATAACTTTGAGGACATAGGCCAATGGTTAATGGTGAAACGGGGATCCAGCTATATTTGTGAAAGTCAGTAAGGACCTTGTCGAGAAGGGTATGGTATTTTCTATGGAATTATAGCTTGGAATTGTTGGGGAAATGTGAGGAGAGAAAGTTGAAGGTCCCATGATAGTAGATGGACGAGAAATACTTGAGTATGATGGTTGCATAAGTCAGAAGAGGCAGCGGAAGATTGAATTTCAGAGAAAGGGTTTGTTGAGGAGAATGGACTGGTCGAGGGAAAAGACATGACGATATGAGGCGTTGAAGTGGATGCGTTTGGAAAAATCGAAGAGGAAGAGTGAGTAGGATTGATCTCTTCCATGAGACTGTTTGAGGAGGAAAAAAATGCAGGATCAAGAGAGCCTTTTTGGCGTTAGCTCTGATACCATAAAGTAGTTGCAGTGAAAGCTAATGCTTGTTCATCTTATTGATAAAGTTATCTATACATTTATACATGATAGTCTTTATGACCAAGAAAGGAATAAATATATAAAAGGTATCTAAATCAGTAAGAATCAATTAAATATCCTTCTATCTTTAAAGATATAATGCAATCAATTTACTATATTTGCTAGATAGAAATCAGTCATGAAAGAAGGACTACTTTGGGCTTAGAACATGGAACGAAATTATCAGCTTCGATAACCTTCCTTTTACTATCAGAACCTCCTGGAAAATCTGCGACTATATCGTGCATTAGTGTTCTCCCACCTGCACGAAATATTGTCATGTCTACACACAGCTGGGCGCCCTTAATCATTTCAAATTCACAAACATGACCAACTTTAAACTTATTTCTAGGATGAATGCCTTCCAACCAGACTAAACTTTAGCATATCATGTTCTGATAGTGTATTTGACAGACCAAGATTCACTGCCTGGAATACAAAGCATTAAATTTCCATCGGTCTCAAGAAAATACGTCCTAGAAAATCCTGAATGTATTTTCTGCCAAAAGAGATGGACACAGTGGAATAAGTATAACAACATGCATCCACATGAATTCAGTAAAGATTTTGGAAAGTCTACAGAGTTTATAACTTGTAGCTTACCAAAATGTATGGTATGCATACATTCGATGGTTGCATAAAAGATATAATGAATGGATTCTTAGATTTAAAAGTTTTAGTTCTTTATGATATAGTGCTCTGTTTGTCCATTACTGTGTTGTTCTTATTATAAAAAAAAATCTTGGATTGTTGCATGTGCATTCCACAACTTCCTCCGCTTTCTTCATAATAAAAAACCAATATCGATGTATTACTACTAAGTTTTATGTAAGTATGTTATATTCTAGGTGTTTTGATGATCCTCACAAATGCAAGGACTTGGTCCCTAGCAGAGCAATCTCATCCAAATTCAACTGGGTATAACTATAAAGCTGTCATATCAGGTGGTAGGTGAAAAGTGCAGTGTACTGCACCAACAGAAAATGCCGACGAGAGTGTTTGTTTCAGCGTTTCACAAATAAATGAACCCAGTCCCTTGCTGAGTTGTCTCATTCAGATCTATAATAGGGTACAATTGTAAAGTTTACGTGTCAGATGTTGGTGAGGCGTCAGCATACTACACCAATCAAAATGGACGAAGTTGTTTATCCAACGGTCAATAACTCTTTATGATTGACATAGTCAAACATGACAAACAACAAATTGATTAATTCATTCAAAAGGAGAGAGACCTAGTATGTATTCTCAAGAACTTACTAAGAAAAGTTTGCAAGGGATCTGGTCCTGTAAGACTGCGTATGTGAAAAGACGACAAAACAGCTGTCAAAAAAATTGTCACCTCTGATGTGGTAGGTGCACAACTTTTCTGAACAGCAGACTCTCAGCCAATGGGCGGTCCAAGGAGTTATGTTGATTTTATATAGTATCTCTCTAAAAATACATCTCAAGATTTGACAAACTAAATTCAAAAGAATAAAAAGACAATCGATACATCTAGGACTTGATCAACTGAAGGAATGCTTTCATTACCTTTTGTTGTTCTTGATTGTTTGTATTTGTTCTTAACTTGTAGGATTCTTTTCACTTGTGCTAGAAATGTTTCAAAATTGGTGTGAATCTTTGTAAGAACATAGTTTGGAGTAACTTGTGTCTTACTGTAAAAGTTTATATTAATCAGTTGGATTAGTATAGTGGGCAGTGTTGTATCTGCTTTGGCTCGCTTAAATAATTGTTATATTACTTAGTTTAGAGATTAGGAGCTTAGTTTCTAATTGTGGTTTGTAAACTGCTTTTTACTTTTGCTTTGAGAATATTAGTGAAAACAATTTAAAAAGTCATGTGTGACAGGTCGTGATTTTACACCCTTGGACAAGGAGGTTTCCACCTAAAACTCTTATGTAGATCTTACTGCCAACTAATTACTTTCTGCAAAATATTTAAGGAACTCTTCTTGCTGAGTTAAGGGACCTAGTCCCAAGATCACTGGTTGGCGTATACATTCCAACAAAGTAAAATATCAATGTATTCCTCCGCTTTCTCACTTTTGGTATTTCTTGTGAAAGAAGGCAAAGCTACATCTTCTTGTGAGTTTCCACATTATCATCCTCTATTCTGATCTTTTTCTTTTGCTTCCACGTCCTAAAGGACAATGACCCAAAGTCTCAGCAGAATGCTTAATATCGGTGCCTTCATAAAGTTTTTCTAAAAATATTCAAGCCAATATAAATTTAATGAAATGATCAAAATATTACTAGTACAACGAAAGCTGCATACTCCAAACTATCTTATAGAGAAAATTCAACTTTATCTATCACCTTCACTTTTTGAGTTGAGATCATATGAACCTCATGTGTGGGGATTTAGTTCCTTGGTGTGGACTACTTTGGGTTGAGAACATGGAATAGAATTATCTTTTGACAACCTTGCTTTTACTATCAGAACCTCCTGGAACTTTTTCAACGATATTGTATATTGGTGTGCTCCTAGATGCATGAAATGTTATGACATCTACAAAGACATGATCATCCTTAAGCACTTCAAATACACAAACATCACCAACTTTTAAATTATTCTCCAGAACGAATGCCTTCCTACCAGATGTAACTTTAGAATTTCATAGTACGAAAGTGCATTTGGCAGACCAAGATCCACTTCCTGGAACACGAACCAAAATATTACCATTGTTCTTAAGGAAATACTTCCTAGAAAATTTCTACGATATGGAGTGCCAAAGTAGAGGGCTAAGTAAATTGATTCTTACAAAATGCAAAATGGAATAAAGAAATATTAGAGCACTGCAAAGTCCATAAAGATTGTAGCTTGTATCTTACCATATTGATTGAAGTAGAGACATATGATGGTTGCATAAAAGATATAATGAACGGGTTACTAGATTTAAAAGTTTTTGCTTCTGATACGCTATAGCGCTCTCTTTGTCTATTACCGTCTTGTTCTGATCGTGAACACTCTTAGATTGTTGTTGGTGAATCCTGCAATCTTCATTGCTTTCTTCAAATACAAAATTAATATCATTGAGTTAATACAAAATGAAATTTAACTTATATACAACAACAATGTAAATTTTCTTTTTACCATTTCGACAAAACAACTTATTACTAGTAATAAGTACCATAAAAACATACGAGTTAATAAGTGACTGATTGTGTAATTAGGTTTGCAATGTCACTGTATAGAACTTAAACTCATAGTATTAATTATTATGAAACAAGATTGATATTGAACTCAGGTCATAGCCAATAAGATCCTCAGTTTGGCCCTTTCTTGTGAAAGAAGGTGAAGCTACATCCTCTTCATCTCTTTTCCTTTTGCTGGACTGTCCATCGCCTAGATTTTCAGCGGAATGATCAACCATATCAAGAACAATTTCATTCAATTCCTGGCTTCTTGGAATATCCTCAAGTATTTCTACAGAATAATCCGACTCGGACAAGTCACTTTTTAGTACATGTTGTGTTTCATGAAAATGGAAGGTGTGTAAACTACATAGATTCAATTTCTGCTGCACTCAAATAAAAATGGGAACGAGTATTGTATCCAAACATCAAAAAGTGCTCACAACTCATTGAATGATAGTTGCAGAAATCCTCCCATCCTTTGGCTAGCCAAATTTAACCTTCAAAATTTTGCATTTCAACCTCCAATACTTGTCCACTGGGAACCTCAAGACACATAGGGTTTAATATGTTTTTGCAATATCTTCGGGCAAAGTCTTTCGGAATCATTTGCATACGTGCAAAGTAAATTTTGACTCAGTTACATACATTTCGAAATCGAAGACAGTAAAATATAGTACCAATTAATCTTAAGAAAATCCCGTTAAATACTTATATAATGTATTCTCTGTTTTCCATAACTACTAAACAAAGCCCATAATAATCTAATTAGGACAACTAAAATCTATGTTGCTCGAACTCTCCAAAATCGTTGTCCCAAGCATGTCAGATTATCCAAAATGCACTACTTTTGGTGTATCCGACACATACTTATTAACATTTCTAAAGAGTTTGTGCAAGACTACAATTATAACACAGATACAAATTCATTGTCCTATTTCAGAAGATCTAGGTAATATATATTCGAAAATGAAGTAGTGGAATTATAATAAATGAAACATTTATCAACAATAAATAAACATAAACTTGATAATTAATACTATTAGTGAAGCACTACCCCTTTATGTAACTATAATTGGCCGTGAATTCCTATGACTCATACAAAACTTTAAGCTTAAATTTGTCACTAATCTTGTTATGTTTTTAATTATAAATCTAATTTCAGAATTTGATTTAACAGACACACTTGGTTGATTTAAAAACAGAAATCAAAAGGAAAAAAAAGATACAATTGTAAATACCATATGGGTGCAATCATGGTGAGATAGTATAATTTTATAGAACTTTGGTTGCACAAAATTGTTAATTTTAGCAGAAAAAGAATTCCCAAGGGAAACTCCTCCGCCAATTTGCTGCCGGACCTTGATAGTCATCTCTGTTTTTTGTCAAACGAGCTACAAAACGATATTGTAAAAGCAACAATAATTTCAATACTGTGCTTTTTTGCTTTGTTTTCTATGTGGGCTTCATACTCTAGAATTCGACAACTTTAAATTCCCACCGCATAGAATCTTATTTGACGAAAAACAGTCTCTGGAAATTATTTTTTTATACTTAATATTCAAATTCAAAACATCTCCTTAAATAAAATATAATCTCATCTATTATATCACATTCTTTCCGATCAGTACAGTGTCATGTCAAAATGAAATATTCTGAGTTGGAAAATACATAAAGGAGTCACTTATGACAGTGTCATGTCAGGTGCAATATGCCGAGTCTCCATTTATGCTGACTTTTCTTTTAGTTATTCATGAAATTAAAAGATAATTTACTTTCCCATCACTATGAGCAAACACGCTTCAACATAAAAAAGTTTATAATAATTTTTTTATATTTAATATTTAAGATCTCAAAAAATATGCAATTAATATTAAATATATTACATTAAAAAAATTATATTTTCTTGATATGTTAAAAATAACAAGAAAAATTAAAAATCTATTTTTGAAAGTGGATAACTAAAAGTGAATGAAGCGAGTATTTCTTTATACATTTGGTAAATATTCTATTTTCTTGACCATTTTAATTATCATGCTTGTTAACAATAATTGGTTATAAAAAATTATTTCATTTAAATTTATGTTGTAGTATTTGACTTGAAATAAAATTTCAAGTTTAAAAAATGAAATTTTAAAACTTATAATCTAAAATAATATTTGACTACTTGTATGACTATAAAAAAAATTAAAAGGCAAAATATATAACTATACCATTTAGGACCCATAGGACTATAGATCACAACATTCAACAAGACAATTTGTATTATATTTGGTGTCCTGCATATATTATATTACTAGACTAGGACTCATGCATCTACTTGTTAAACTTTATACATTTAAGTGTCTACTTGTGACACCCAATGTTGGAGAACATAAATGTAAAATAATATCAACTTAAATGACACATTTGCGTATTATGCATTTTCTAGTTTTGTGGTTTCATGTAGGATATTCGATCTAATTTAATTTTATATTTTTTGAAAAATTTACAACAAAATACTTTTTTTAGGACAAACCAAAAATAAAATAAGATACTTAAATTGGGATAGAGGAGCACCAATGGATGTGGTGCAACTGATGAGGTTGTTAGACCCTTAATTAGAGGTTTTGGGTTCAAGTTTTGTATATGTAAAATCATTTATAGGGAGCGGTTTCCCCAAAATGGATCCTACACGACACAAACTCACAATAGTCAAGCTCTAATATGACATCAAATATCACGTGGGAAAACAAAAAGGAAGTATTGGGATAAAGGGAAGCAAATAGTTATAAGTAGTTGTGCCAAAAAGAACATGAAAAATGACCAAAGCTAATCAAATCGAACCAATTTATGTTGTTTATTCAATAAACTGTGGATATTTATTTAAGTGTATAATTGTTTCAAAAAATTGAATGATTTTTTTAATTTATAAATTAAAAACGAAAAATTCTTGAACCAAACCGAATAACCTTACATTTAAATAAATTTTGTATATTAACAATATTTTTTTCTTCATTTTCTAAATAAGTAATTGTTTATTAATTTAAAAAATTCAATCATATTTACTATTCTAATTATGTCTAATAAGTTATAAAAAATTCTCTATCTATTAATTTTCTGTTCAACTTCTTTCTAATTATTGTTATGGTTTGCCCAATCTATAAATAAGAATATCTTTAGAGATTTTCAATGTCAATTTTCATTTTTTCATTCTTTTTTTTCCTTTTATCTTCATTAACTTAATAATGTCATGATATGATCTTCACCCTAAAAAAATCATGTGTATATTTTTCAAAAATTCATCATAGAGATATTCGCATTAGTTTGCTATAACTTCGTCAAAATGAAGAAGACTTAATTGTCTTGGAAGATTCATAAAAAGACATGGTCATATTAGTATAAAAGTTTGAATGATTTTCAAATACTTTGAAGATTCATTAATGTATTGTTTTGATTTCAATACATATTATTCTATACTCTTTAATTTTATTTAGATTAGATATCTACTAACATTGTTATTAAGCGGATGAATGAGGATGAAAAATATCATGTTTTTGGTTTTGTATTTGGTTTATTCGTTTGTCAATTTCTAATTAATATTCTAAAAAAAAATCATTGTCGGAAGGTATAATATTACCTATGACACATTTCTCTAGTTATTAGATATTGTAAGACATCAATCACAAAATATATAATTTAAACGTATTTTTAATATTTTTAAAACTTTTAATTAATAAATAAATCATTTAATGAAACGAATGAAGAAAAAAATCCTCAAAGTTATTTTATAGTTATACGAATGAGCACTAGTTCACAAATAAGTACACTATTCTTATATGTTCTTTTAAAAAAATATATTAAGTTGTTAATTATCTCAAATTTATATAGCATTGATAGAATTGTAAGAGCCAATTAATTTTTTTAATTTCAATTAATAACTATTATAACTTATAATTCTTTTATATGATTTTAAAATATATATCGAATTATTAAAAATAAAACAAAGGCATTAAGATGATGAAAATACATCGGCTAGAAGCAGGCACCAACATTTTGCTCTTTTTGGTTTGCAAGAAGATAAGAGCATAAATTAAAGAGGAAATATAGAAAATTCAGAAGTAATTTAGATCTCCTACGTTAGGGATGATAAATGGTTAATTTGGATCGAATTCGAAAGAAAAGAATCTAAATGGATTACGATTATAATCTGTCCATATAAAATATGACTAATATGGATTTGATCAAATATGATTGGGTAAATGATTCTAATCCACTTTAATCTCTTAAAGTCAAAAAAATTAAAGCAATGCTGAATTGTTAATAATGGATCCCTAAATTATTATTTTTAAAATAATTTAATTTTTAATTAAAGAAAATAGTAATTATTTTTTTTTTAGCTCGTACTCCACCCCATCACCACTTGCACCTCTACCACCCCCAATTTTTAATAAAAGAATTTGCCCACCCTCCTCCTACCCCAGGCGGCCAGCCCCACCATCACAACTTAAAGATTGGTGGTTAAGGTAAGTGCGTATGCAAGATCTTTTCGAAGCGGTGTCACCATTTATGGGACAAGAATAGTTCACAAAGAAAATCAATGAAATATTTTCTTTAAGCCTCCAAAAAATTTTTAGGGCCCCATTAATAGTTAACTTCATGAAATATAGTTTTCTTAAAATTATAAAATTATGATTACATTAAAAATAATAAAAAAATTACCTTTAAATTAGATTATATTTCAAAATTATGAATTAAACCATTCACGTATTCATATTATTTAATAAAATTTTACACTAACGTTATTCAACAAATTGTATTGCAAATAAATACGATTAACATCCTTAATAAATTAAAATCAAACGACAATGAACCTAATCAATTCTTTTTTCGACTAATTCTCTTGTTCTCTCAAGTCATTTGAAGATTGAGTTGTTAAGATTGACTTTGAACGTTTATGATTTTTTTAGAACATCTGCATTAAATTTAGACTACTACGATGTAATCCGCACAATTAGTAATTGAGGATCAAATAATTGACGATTGCGGACAATTGTGATCAATTTTATGAATTCTAATTTGTTTCATCGTGACAAGACAATGGAATTTTTTTTATTATTATTATGAACAAACCAAAATAAAAATTCAAGCACATAATAATTTAAAATAGAATAGCAAAAAATACTTACATGATGCGAAGAGATTTGAGATGCCAAATGATGATGATGATGAACAATAATGAAAAGAAAATTTGAAGAAACTCACAAATCACAAATATACAAATATAAGGATTTCAAGAGTCCATACTATTTTTATTTACTATAATTCTAATAGATAAAGGACTCAAATTTTGAATTTTATTTTAATTCTAAAAAATAAAGTTAAGTTTGAATGGATTAAAGTGGTCTATAAGTTTTTAAATGGATTAAATTTACTGTTTTGAATTTAAAATAAAAATTTTAGAGAAAAAAGGGGTAAAAATAAAATGTGTAAAGAAAAGCAATTAACTGGGCATCGGACTCAGGCGTAATATTTGAAATGTGGCGCCTCTGCCACTTGAGTTAATAGTGTTTTTATATAAGCAATGTCCCTTTTAATTATTTTGTCCTTTAAGTTTTGTTTTAAATTTTTTTATATAGGTATATTTAGTAAAAAATTTCGACGAAATCGTGTCCCATGACATACCTTGACTATACCTAAATCCACCCCTGGTTAAGGTATTGCAAAATCTAGTTAAGATGATATGTTCTTGTTCTACTAGCCACATAATTATTATTTTTCACTACTATCCTCGACATATTATGGATTCGCTGCCTACTCCGTCACTATAAATTTTTTTCATTCTAGTCATTACTCCCTACTCTGTTTAGTTTTTTCATTTCTCCTTAAGTAGAGAGGGCAGAGTTAAATTTCTCAAAAAATTGAGGTCTTGTGAATTTGCATTTGGTCAGATGTTTGATAAATTATTTCAGTGAAATTTGTCCTAGTTCATTTGAATTCCTGGTTTTTAAACTATGAACATTACCCTACCATTCCAAATCCAAATCATAACTTTGCCTCGGCACCTGACATTATAATCTCACCGTAATTTGCATCATACGATTCAATGACAATAAAAGTCTTTATTACTGTGGCGATTTGTATTCGACTGTCTAAAACAGAGTCTTTTAAAATATATATAAGACAAACAAGCAAACATTGCGAATGTCTAACAAGGTATAAGCATTTTACTACCAAAGAAACATCCACGCGGTCATAATTATAAACTTAAGTTCTTATACGAGCACTTTGCTGAATATAATTGATGCATATATAGAAACATCCAAAGTTAACTTAGAAAAATAAGCTCCTCTATTGTTATAGTTTTTAGAGAAAACAACAGAGGAGGCAAAAAATATTACCTTTCTTAATGATAAGATTGCAAGGATGGATGTTTAGGAAACTTTTGAACCTCTAAAATATTTCCCTGAATTAACTTGAAGCGACAACTATCACTACAAACTATCTTGTTATGTGTTTGGAAGGCAACCCATCCTCTTGTTATGCGAATAGTCCTGCTCAAATGTGCTAATATTGCCACTCTCCAATATTCTTTCCTTTCTTCATTAACCAGTCTCATTTTCTTCCCACTAATTATGTCTGTCCTTTTCGCGAATCTCTTTGGAATAGTCTAATTGACATACATATCAAAGTATGTAAAAATGTAGCTAACAAGAAATTAAAACATATAGCTAGCTCGACCTTACCATAAAAGACATGTGTGACCTTTTTACAACCATTTCATAGCTCCTACTACGCTGAGTCCCTCATAAAATAGTTTCTTCTCACAAATGTTTCTACAACATATCTGTGTGTATGCCTGCACACGGAACACTGATTTTTCAACAAGAAAAAATAGCAAAAATTCATCTTGCTTTAGCTGATGATGCACCAAAAATTGTGGCCACATATGAAGTAATTATTTGACTTTTTTTTCACTATCTTTGCTTCCAAAAACATTCCAGCTTCATCCGTTTTTAGTAAACAAGTCTTTGTCAACAAATGAAGCCTCATGAGTTGGAACAAAAAGAAAAGAAAAAAAACCTCTCTCTCTCTCTCTCTCTCTCTCTCTCTCTATATATATATATATATATATATATATATATATATATACACACACACACACACACACACAACACACACTAGGTTGGTAGCACGGGCCTAACATTTGCATGTACATGTATGAAAGAAATGAGCTCATATACCCTTAAATGATATTTGATTCTTTTGTTACGGTCTTACACCCAGATAAATGAAAATAAACACTCACTTATATTAGAGTTAAATAAATGTAATAACCAATAGTTTATGTACCATAAATACATTTTAGTTTTTGTATAAATGTACAAAAAATACATAATTATCAATTAGAAACAAAATCTTATAAGTTGCAACCTCTCTTATTACCAGCAAATCATAATATGAATGTTGGTCCAAATAAGATTTACATAATAAACAAAATTATTGAGATACATTATTATGTATACAAAAAAAGCATATTCAAGCCATGGTCCCCCAAAACCTGAGGGAAGAGTGTACTCATGAGTGAGTCAACACATTGATGACATAAGTATACTTGTTCAGATTTCTTGGAGTACTCCATAGTGGACTCTTCCTTGGACTTGCTCTAGTTCTTGTAGAACCTCTTCAACTCATTGTTGTGATGTTGAGCTCAATAAGTATTAAAGCAACGCGATTATGAAGTCTCATAACATATCCAGCAACACCAATTACCATCACTGGGGTGCTCCTATTATAGTAATTGTTTAACATGTGTTTCTCTTTCGGAATTCTATAATTCAACAAATAAGTTGTTAAGATCAATATTTAACATCAAAATGGTAGTTCTTCCCTTAGGGTGAAGGGAAGTAGGACAACACCTATAACCACCGTCTAAATAATAATATGTAAGCCGAAAATATGGATACAAATGAAAAAAGTGATTTTAATTTATACAAGTTTGTAAGCTTCTATCACTATGTGGGTCATTCCAACCTTATACACAAATAAAGAGAACTCAATCAACTATTATTTTTTTATGAACACATGCATATATTTAGCTTCTGGAGAACAAGTAAAAGATATGTGCATTACAAAATATATGAAACTTTTCATTGAGATGACTCTGTTATATATACCTCTGAGAAAATATGTGAAGAGTGCATAAGAATCATAAACACAATTCAACTAATATAATGTTTTACCAAACACTTAATAGAAGGATTTACTTGATAATCAACTGAAAATTTACCACTCTATTGGTCCATCATGATACAATGTTCAAAAAGAACTAACACCTCTTTGATTATCAAAACTAATAGGAGTAACTATAATTAGCACAAATTATGTGACTCATGTGTAATTATTTATTCATGTTTTCTCTATATATATCGGATGTACAATCTTTAATCAATAAGACTCATTATTATATCATGGTATCAGAGCTAAGGTTAAACTCTTCCAAAACCTAAAAAAAAAAAAACCTAACCTTCTTCTTCCTTGCTGCTGCTGCCGCCGATCAACAGCAACAAAAAAAAATTTTCGGCTGCCTCTCTTCATCAACAATGGCAGCCGATCCCCTTGCCACCCTTCCCTCAGGTGTGAAATTGTTCCTTCGCAATCTTCACAATCTCATCCCAGAAAAATTAATCGATCATAATTATCCAGCCTGGTCGAATAGCGTCAAGATGGCGCTCTCCGCACATCTTCTTCTTGGTTGGGTCGACGGCACCGGCATAGTACCGCCAGTCAATGTAACCGTCACGGACAAAGATGGTAAAACCTCGACAGCACCAAATCCCGACCATATGTCGTGGTCCCTTATCGATACTCAAATTCATGCATGTCTTCTCGCTGTGATTAGCCCGCAAATTCAGAAGTACGCTCGTGGTTTTGCTACTTCTGGGGCTCTTTGGAATGCTCTTGCTACCCGTTTTAATTCTCTATCTACAGCCCATGTTTTTCAGTTGCGTGATCGTCTTCACACCCTTCGCAAGGGCACTCGCACCATGGTCCAATATTTGGATGAAGCAGCCTCGATTATCTCTGATCTTGATGCCCTTAATGAAGTTGTTCCTGAACGAGATGTCATCAATGCTGTTGTTCGGGGCCTGCCTGCTGAATTTTCCTCTTTAAAACAGCATATCCGATATCACGATGGCCCTCTCACACTAAATCAAATTTCGGGCTGGTTGAATGCAGAAGAATTAAACCTTGCCATGGAATCCAAATTGGCCCTCGCCGACTCGACAGCTCAGCCAATCCACACTGCCCTTTACGCGGCTGGACAGCGTGGTGGCGGCCGTCCAGGCAGACGCGGCGCACAGCGTGGCGGCGGCAGAGGACGCCAGCAGCCCTTCGTCCACAGCGGCAGTTCTGGCCGCAGCAGACCAGACCTGGAAAATCGACGCGGTGGAGGCAGCACTCCATCCTCCAATCGTGACCTCCCCGTGTGCCAAATCTGTGAAAAGCGAGGCCATGTGGCTCGCGTATGTTGGTACCGCTATGATGAGCAATCTGCTCCTGCAGCAAATGGCGGCACTCGTGCGATGCATGCATCTACAAGCAACTCTTCAAGTGATTGGTATTTGGATACTGGTGCAAATTCTCACGTGACGCCTGATTACTCTCAACTCCATAATCCCACTTCATATTCCGGCGCCGACACAATCACTGTAGGTAATGGACAATCTTTACCCATCTCCAATACAGGTTCTGGCTTTGTATACACTCCCACAGGTACTTTCTCATTATCCACGTTACATCACGTCCCATCCCTCACATCTAATCTTCTGTCTGTCTATCTGTTTACCAAAGAAAATAATTGCACTCTTCTTTTCAATGCCCATAATTTTCAGATCATGGACAATTTAACCAAACAGATCCGGTACAAGGGCCGTTGTGAGCAAGGTCTATACACTCTTCCTTCCAAGCTATCTGCGTCAATCTCATCTTCATCAGTTGCTAATCAAGCCATTCGTTCTTCAACCTGGCACCGCCGACTTGGTCATCCATGTGCCGCAGTCACTAAGTCCATTTTGTCTGTCTTAGGTTTTTCTTTTTCCACTAAGGACCATTGTGAGTCATGTTCTGTAGCCAAATCGAGTCGTTTACCGTTTATCTTATCTAATACTAAGGCCACAGCGCCATTTGAATTAATACACTCTGATGTTTGGGGTCCAACCTCCATCTCCTCCTTTAATGGTTTTCGTTACTATATATGTTTTGTTGATGATTATAGTAAATTTACATGGCTTTATCCCTTAAAACGCAAATCTGAAGCATATTCGGTTTTTGTAAATTTTGAACGCATGGTCAAAACCCAATTCAACTCCAACATCAAAATCTTTCGCAGTGACAATGGAAAAGAATTTTTAAACAATGCCTTTGGCTCTTTTCTCCAATCTCTTGGCATTGTTCATCACACATCTTGCCCCTATACTCCTGAACAAAATGGTGTTGCCGAACGCAAACACCGTCACCTCATTGAAACCGTCGTCACTCTTCTTCATGAGTCTCATCTCCCTGCACCTTTCTGGGTTGAGGCGTTGGCCACTG
This sequence comes from Solanum pennellii, assembly GCF_001406875.1. Lineage (NCBI taxonomy): Eukaryota > Viridiplantae > Streptophyta > Magnoliopsida > Solanales > Solanaceae > Solanum > Solanum pennellii. The sequence goes on from NC_028637.1 coordinate 50,478,023, forward strand.
CCAACTATCTCATCAACCGCATGCCCACATCCTCCCTCTCTAACACCTCTCCCTATGAATGTCTATACACACACCGTCCAGATTACACTCATCTTCGACCATTTGGTTGTCTTGCCTATCCCTGGCTACGCCCTCACACTCAACACAAACTTCAACCCCGGTCTACACCATGCATCTTTCTAGGCTACCATCCCACCATAAAAGGATACAAATGTTTTGAACCCATCTCTCAAAAAACATATGTCTCTCGTCATGTTCGTTTTATCGAGGAGGATTTTCCCTATCCCCGGTTAAGCTCCGTCAATGCCACGTCCAACCCACTTGGTCTTATTCCAATCTTTCCACCGAGCTCACATGGCCTTGTACCGGCATCCATTACCCCATCCATCATACACACACCACCCAATCCCAACCCTCTCATCCCATCTGGATCACCCACCACCCCCAATCCACCCATCCCACCAACTTTCAACCCTCCTCACCAACAATCTCCACCAGCCGAAACAACACCTCCTCCTCACCAACAATCTCCACCAGCCGAAACAACACCTCCTCCACCCCTAACCCCTTTACATCACATGCAAACCCGTTCCAAATCCGGCATTTTCAAGCCCAAAGTCTACACCACCACTTCACTTGCTCCCTCTGAACCTACTACCTACAAACAAGCATCTACCAACCCCCTTTGGTGTCAGGCTATGGATGATGAATACAGGTCTCTTATTAATCAGCATACTTGGGAATTGGTGCCAGCACCCAGACATCGAAAACCAATTGGTTGCAAGTGGGTGTACCGCATCAAACGTAATGCCGATGGATCCATCTCTCGTTACAAAGCTCGACTAGTTGCGAAGGGTTATCATCAAGAGTATGGCATTGACTATAAAGAAACTTTCAGCCCAGTCGTCAAGCAGCAGACTATCCGTCTAGTCTTGTCTCTCGCTCTTCATAATGACTGGCCCTTACACCAGCTCGATGTGAGCAATGCTTTTCTCCATGGCACTCTCGACGAGGACATTTATATGGATCAGCCGCCTGGCTATGTTGATTCTCGCCATCCACATCTTGTCTGCAAGCTCAAAAAGTCCCTCTATGGCCTCAAGCAGGCCCCCCGTGCTTGGTATAATCGCTTCTCTTCTTTTCTGCAGGATATTGGCTTCCGAACGTGCACTCATGACACAAGTTTATTCACTCTCCGGCATCCTCATGGCCTAGTCATAATTCTTCTCTACGTTGATGATATTGTGATTACCGGCAGCTCATCTGCTCTTATCTCCACCATCACTAAATCCATGCATCAAAATTTTCAGCTGAAAGATCTTGGCCCTCTACATTACTTTCTTGGCATTGAAGTACTTCGTACCTCCTCCAGTCTCCTACTTCATCAGTCAAAATACAC
>NC_028637.1:50497941-50524102 GCF_001406875.1 Solanum pennellii
TATATATATATATATATATATATTCATATGGTATTATATTTATGTTTTAATATTAATAAAAATCGACTTGTGAAATGAATATTCATAAAGATAAGGGTTCGAAAAATTATTAATTCATAAATCGATTTATTGGATTCATATTTTTTTGATAATGAAAGTTGTAAAATGTGTTAGGGTTTATTTGCCTTGATTTCTTAGCATAAATAGGTTTTACCTTCAAGAAAATGTTTTAATATTTTAAATAGTCCTTTTGTTGTAGAAAAGGTTTTATGACTCTATATATATAAGTTTATTTCTTCTAACTTAATTAACATTTACAATGTAGTCCTAGGGTTTTGAGAGTTGTGGTTATGGGTGTGAAATTTTGAGCCTCTTGTATTCCTAATCAATTGGTTGAGGTTGTTTCTCTATAGTTTTTAATTTTCATATTTATAGTGGATTTCTCATATCTTTTGTGGACATAGGCCGATTGACTAAACCACGTTAAATCCGTCTCTTTTGGTGTATTTCTTGTTTGTCTTCTTACTCATGGTCTTTCGAGGCTTTCTTTGCTAGCTTCCGCGTTACAACTGCTTATTTCTGTCCTAACAAGTGGTATCAGAGCCAGGTGACACGGTTTGTTCATAAAAACAAGTTCAAATTGCGTTTTCATCTTGGCGAGTGTAGTTCTAGTCGCAACCTTTTTGACAGTAATGAAGATCTTCGTTGGAGAAATTGTAGCGAGGTTCTCTGTGTCGAGATGTAGATTTGATGGAGAAGAATATAGATAAGAGATCAAAGATCATAAAGATTATGTGAAGAAAGTGGGAAAATTTATTTTGTTAGAAATTCAGGCCAACGGGGAGATCTGTTGGGGTTTATTGACCTTGATTTCTTACAATAAATAGGTTTTCTTATTAGAAAAAGGTTTTAATATTTTGAGTAGTTCTTTTCATGTAGGAAAGGTTTTATGACTCTATATATATAGGTTCTTTCTTCTAACTTAATATCATTCACAATGTAGACCTAGGGTTTTAAGAATTGCGGTTATGGGTGAGAATTTTGTGAGCCTCTTATATTCCTAGTAAATTGGTTGAGGCAGTGGCGTAGCCATATGGTGGTCAGGGTGTCTAATTGTACACCCTTTGTCGAAAAAAATATTATATACAAATAAACTAATATACTAAATGTTTAAATAACATATTTTAGACACCGTTAACACAAATAACTATTGTAACCAAGTGGTTTCGCCTCCTTGAAATGATGTATTGCTCGTATGTTTGAATCTCACAAGTTCTACTTTTTGGAAAGAGCTTTTATTATGATATTTTTGGAAACTCTTTGTGAAATTTCTAGTTCCTCCACTGGGTTGAGGTTGTTTCTCTCTATATTTTGTACTCTCACATTTATGGTGGATTGTTCATATCCTTTATGAACGTAGGTCGATTGACCGAACCACATTAAATTTGTCTCTATTGGTGTATTTCTCGTTTGTCTTTTTACTCATGGTCTTTCGAAGTTTGCTTTTCTAGCTTCCTCATTACATCTGCTTACTTCAGTCCTAACAAAATGATGCCTGTATTGTATTACTTTCTCCTTTATTTATTTAATATATTTTTTTGATATCTTTTCATCTTGATTTTTACATTATTTGTGTAATTGTTTGTCAGGACCTAGAGCATTGTGATTGACACCCACACTAACCCTCTGGTGGGAGAACCATTACTACAACCCAAATAATTTTTTTAATGAAAATTAAGACATTAAGGATACAGAAGCAGGTTTAAATGACAATATAATAAATACGGAGTCCCTATAAACTCCAAAGGTTTAACAAAACTACTAAAAATAATATGGATGAACAACCCCAAAAGCCTAAAAGTCAATGTACCAAAAATCTACTAACGGCAAGTTTAAGAACAAAGGGTACATCCCCAAATCTAAACAAACACCTTAAACAAATAGTTAACTTCTGATTTATCCATGTTATGATTTGCAATTGTAAACTTCTATGTGACACTCTAATTACTTTCGAACCCAACATAGAATTCGCCGCATGTTTTTCTCTTTATAAAACATTCAACTTGTGACATAAATTAGTGAAGATGTGCCTAATCCCTTACTTGTTGCTCCAGCTTAGGATTAGACTCACCAGGGTAGTTAGAGTTTCAGTTTCTCGAAGTGCGCGATTTGATAGTCTTTTTCAATCACCCTAAACAACATAATCAATGTCTCTTTGATATAGTTGAGGTTATTCTTTTTTGACCATTTAATGGAATGTGTCAATGGTTTATAGAATTTTGTTTTTTCTTCATTGGATAATAACTACTAATATGTGGTCACCTTCTTCATCCTCTTGTGGTAGTTTCTTATTTTTTTGTTCTTCATCCTTATTAAGGCTTAAGTGTTGCTCATCCACGAGCATATTTTTTACAATGCTTTAGGCCTTCTTAGGTGATTTCATTTCGAAGGGGATAGGGAGAAATTAGTATGTTTTGAATGATTTCTTTCTCTTCTGGTCCCTCAATCTTGTCTTGATTATAATACTTCTTCATCTTGTGGGGTTAGTGGATTTAGGTCTCGAGAAATAGAACGTGACAACTATTTTAAGACAAAGGCGATATTAAAGTAAGTGACGGGGCAGATTTTTCTCTCTTTTCTTCCATCGTGACTTATAAGTATTGACATGCTAGCCTCTTCTCACCAGGCGACTCTTATGAAATTTTAAGCCTCCATGGCAGAAACAATTTCTCCCCAACCTCAAGCTGTGGAAGAAAGACTAGAAAAACCTAGTTATGAGTCTATTTCTAATCCATCAACTTGCACTAAAAATCCGATGGGAAACTTCCACTGAAATTAAAACCTGTGATGTATGTTCATGGGGAACCTACAGTGAGTTTCAGCTATTCGAATTAGGAATCGTATATCCAAGAAGAGAACTTGCAATATGTTCTTGTTGCGAAGTTCTCTCATGGGAGACCTGATTATTGATCTAAGTAATATTTTTACCTGACACTTTGAAATCAAAGGAGATTGCAATTGGGACTACTGGATCATCATCATGTTCTCGCGAGATTATCAAATCTCGAAGACTTTGTGGAGGTGTATTTTAGGGCAGTATCATCCATCACACTATAAGAAAAAGGGCATGAATAGTCAATACCAATGTAAAATTCAACGTTGGACACCATGGTTTAATCCAAAAGAGGAGACACAATTGCTTTAGACTTGGAAAAGCCAATCGAGCAAACATTGAAGTTGAAAGAACGCTACCATGATGATCATACTGATCAACAAGCTCTTGTGACACATGAAAAGGAGTCCATTGTAACAGAGGAGGTAGATGGCAAAGAAATCAATCCAAATGCACCTGCCATGTTTATTTTGAATCAAGAGATGGCTACAACCGAATTAAATGAATTTATGAAAAAACAAGTGGAAACGAGTGCTTCATGATGGTTTAGTTGAGGTGGAGAATCATACTCCTTCACCTAGTAGGGAGTAAGTTAATCCCTAAAGCACTCAAATTTATTCCTACAAGTAAGACAAGTGCATCTATGGCAGTCTTAGATACTTCAACCAATTTGAGTGCTACAAAAGTAAACTTGGATAATAGGGATTTCTTTCCTGACTTGGGCAGTGACATGTCTGATTGGGATGATGAAGATAATATGTTGGATATATACTTTGATAAGGTGGCTAAGGATGGGGATCTTTCACCTACACAACAAAAAAGTGGAAGCACCAAACACAAAAAGAAGACATATGGAAGACAACATAGTTGAGATGGTAAGGTGGGTGAGGATTTGGTTCCAAGATACCTACCGATGTGCCAACAAAGAAAAATCATATGATAGTGTCAACAACTTTAACAAGATCCAACAATACAACAAGAAATGATGAACTATCAATCATTTTTAGACAAACTTGAAGAAGAAGATAAGAATAAAATACTTGAGATTACTTTAGACAAGAAAAGTATTTTTTTTAGTTCATACATATATCAAATGAAGTTTTAGTTGGATAACTCCTCTTTATTCCTGGGTTTTAATGTCTTGCATTACTTAATCATCCTAATTTGTAATATCATCATAGTGAGGATTATAAACTCGGTGATGATAATAAAATACCTAGTTTTCTCTAGTTCTTATTTTCTCCATGCTTGTTAATTAGTACAGGCTTGTTATCTCATTTGGATGAGTAAGGTAAGACGTAGCCCCCCTTGATTGTACTTATTGTTAACTTCTGTATTAAGATTAGCAACTAGAAAAATAATAAAAGATGAAAGAAAAACACAAAGAACTATCCGAGTCCATAGAATCCACTGTGTGTTCATATGAAATTTAATCCCCTCAAGTACCCGAGGTTGCAGATTCATTCCTTCCAAAATAAAACGGATTAACCATTGAAGAAGTAGCGGTACCTCAAATTTAAATAATTTCAACGAACTCAAAGTGACAACAACGAATCACACACAGACACGATCGATCGATTTTATTTTATAAGAAATGTTTTCAAAAGAAGGGAAGAATTCGATACTAAAAAAATGAGAGACAACCTCTCTATTTATAGCAAACAAAGGGTAAAGGTCACATCTTTTAAGAAAGAAGACAACCTTCCAGAAGCTTTACAACACTTTGGAAAAGTCATAACCTTTGAAACGGTCACAACCCTTTAAAAAGGACACAACCTTTCATAAAGGTCACAACCCTTCACTTCCTGTTCACATCTTTAAAACCCAACAATCCCCCAGATGAATAGGGAATGACTATTTTTTAAATAACATATGCATGAAAAACTTTGTCATTTGTAAGTAAGGGTTAATCACATCTGGATAAGTAGGTTTCCCTTTAAAATTTTCGTAGTGAACATATCGCACATACTCGGTCAATCGGTAGATTTGATATATGTGAACCTTCGAAATTTTATGCATACATAGACAACATAAGTCTTACAATCAACCCATAAACAATTTTTGATTCTCATTGTTTTGTTCGTTTCAGCCATGAACTCATCTTGATTAATAAGTGTTTAGAGAACCGACCTTACCGTATTCTCCTTGAAGCGACTTACACTTCACACTTACATAGGTGATTTCTAAATGTGTTTTCCCGTAGATACACCATTTGATATACCGTGTATCAAATTTAGAAACCATTGAAAAGTCATAATGCATTTATCCTTGTTACTGAACATTGTCTTATGAACAGAATGGACCATTAAAAAATATTTTGACAATGTTGAACCGTCATTAATGACTTTGTTTGATCTCCTTGAACCTAGATCTTGGGATCTCCAGTTTTCTAGGTTGAGTTACCACCACATTTACTTGTTCTCGGCCATAGTATCATTTCCTTTGATAATCTATCAACTCCCTCTCTAGTTAGGCCTTTTATAAGTGGGCCCGACAAATTATTCTTTGACTTTACATAGTCAATTGTGATAGTTCCACTAGAGAGTAGTTGTCTAACGATATTATGTCTACGTCATATATGACGATACCTTCCGTTATACATCATACTCCATGCCCAACCTATTACAAATTAATCCTTACAATGTCTGCATACTGGAGCTAAATGTTTGTGCCAAAAATCTTTCAAGAAATTTCGGAGTCATTCAATTGGTTCACTGGCCTTATCTAGAGTGATAAACTCAGATTTCATAGAGCGAGCGATACATTTCTGTTTTGAAGATTTCCAAGAGACTGCTCCTCCACCAACAGTAAATACATATCAACTCGTGGATTTTATTTCATTTGACCTGGTGATTCAATTTGCATTACTATATTCTTCCAATATAGTGAATACTAGTTATAATGCAAAGCAATAGTTTGTTAAGTATGTTTTTAGATACTCAAAACTCTTTTCATTGTAATACAATGACTTTGATTGAGATTACTTGTGAACCGACTCAGTTTAGTAATAGCACATGCTATATCTGATCGTGTACACTTCATGATATATATCATACTTCTCAATACTCTAGCATAACTCAATTGTGAGTCACTTTTGCCTTCATTCTTCTGATATACAAAGATCACATTTATTGGAGTCTTGAAAATATTGAAATTCAAATACTTGAACTTGTCAAGTAGCTTTTCAATCACATCAGTAACTTCAATGTCTTTCATATCGAAATTACTTTCTAGCATATGCTTAGTAGCATTTATGTCAAAAATGTCTCTTTTGATGATCAACATGTCATCAACATAACAAACAATGGCCTAGTGATTTGGATGTCTTTTTGTAAAAACATTTATAACATTCTTGAATTCATTTGCCAACATAGTTTGGTCAAACTTCATATGTCATTATTTGGACACTTGATTTTAGTCCACAAAGTGACTTAACAAGTTTAGAGACATTTTTTTTCTTGTCCAGGAACCACAAAGACCTCGGGTTGTTCCATGTATATTTCTTTCTCCAATTTTTCACTTTTTAAAAAAATATTTTCACATCCATTTTGACGAATTTGAAGGACATATACCTTAAAAAATATTTTCACATCCATTGTAATGAATTTGAAGGTCATATACCGCAACTAGCGCAATCAACATCTGACTTGATATATTAGGGTTAGTGGCTATTATGTGTAAAAATAATCAAGGCTTTCTTATTGTCTAAAGCTTATGACAACAAGTTTCTTTTCCTTAGGGCTTAGGGTTTATTGTCTAAAGCTTATAACTTTACATTTGTTAATAGTTCCATCAACTTTCTTTTCCTTTTATAGAGCCACTTTGAACCCAAAAGTTTATTTCCTGAAGGAAGATCAACCAACTCTCAAGTACGGTTTCTCAAGATTGAATCAATCTTACTATTGACATCCTCTTTCAAAAATGAGTCCACTGAAGGCATAACTTCTTTGAATTTATGAGACTCATTTTCAAGAAGCAATATAACAAAATTAAATTCGAAGGAAGTAATTTGTCCATTTACATATACTACCCCTCTGAATCTCTTTATTAAGTATATTCTCCTTTGGTTCACTCCAAGGTCTTTTTTGACCCTTCACTTAACTATCTGAAAGTTCGGACATAGGAGTCATAAATTGACATGCCTTACTAATTGTAACATATCCAATGAACATACGATTCACAATCTTAGGTCCTATTTTTATTTGTTTGGAAATAGTTCGATCATTTTCATTTCTAATATGGAATAGACTTCATTGAAAATTGTTAGATCACTATCTTTCAAGAATTATTGCTTGTATATACTTTAAGGGGCGATAAACATTCTCTATCAGGATACAACAAAGCCTGAACACACAAAACTTTTTGTTGCTCCCTTTATGAACATAATTTTTTTGTTCTCTTTTTCTATAATTATAGCACCCCCACAAATTTTATGGTAAATATGAACTTATAAGACATTCAACATTTCCTTCAAAGTTTAATTTTTCCTGTCAACAATTTCATTAGATTGAGGTGAGAATATGTAGTAATTTGATGTATGATTCCATTTCCAAATATATTTCTGCAAAAGAAGATTCATATTCTTACATCTACCACTTCTAATCGTGAAAATATTCAACAAACTTTTAACTTCAGTTTTTTATTGTCCATATGTTTCTATTGTTTCATTCTTACCATTCAGCAAATAAAGATAACAATATCTAGTGCAATTGTCAATAAAATTTATGAAACACTTTTTCTCACCAAGAGATGGTGTTGGCTTCATATAACAAATGTTAGTGTATCAATTAATGGTATTCGAATTCATTCAATAACACATACTTGACATTGATTTATTGCAGTAGAAGTTAGGCAAAACTTCTATGTTGGTCAGTTTTGGCAAGTGATGTACCGTGGTTTCACAGTACTTTCAATGCTTTTTCCTTAAGATTGGTGTGTGTCTGAGCCTTTTATGTAGTAGTTTTAACATGTTTTTATCTTTTTTTTATAGGAAAGGTGTCCGAACCCAAAACGCAGAAGGCAACTGAGATTTAGTGCAGAGGTGACCCACGAAGGCCATCGACGGTCCATCGTTCCATCGACGGACCGTAGATGGTGATCCTTGACTGATAGTTCAGACCTATGTAGAAACTCGGGGAAATTTGATCAAGTGTGGGGCTACAGAAGGATCGTTGGTCCATCCTGTTCAATTGTTGTTAAGTTCAAAGATAGTCCCAATACCCGAAGTTGAAGAAAATATAAGTATGGAACGACGGAAGGCATCGATGAACCGTAGACGCATCGACGAGCCGTGCTGTTGGTCCGTCGGTTGATTAAGAGAAGACGCAACTGAATGATGAAAAAAGATGCTAAGTCTGGACTGACGGAGGCAGTCGACGTCCCGTCGTTTCATCGACGGATTGTCAGTGGGTATCGTCGATTACAGTCACATTTTTTAGACAACTTTCCTTATTTTAATTTATTTTAATTTAGGACTATGTTTTTATAAATAGGGTGTAAAAACCTCATTTTTGGGGTTGGATTTTATTACTTTAGTTCTTAGTCTGTGTTTGGAGATTGTGTTTTGAAACTTTATCATAAATTCAATTTTCGGATTTGGTTTTGAAGTGATTGCTTGTTATTTCAAGTTGAATTTCTGCATTTTCTTCGAATTGTCAAAATAAGTTCATATTTTATTGTTTAATAACGATGAATTGTTTTCTTATATGCATGGATAACTAAATCCAAAACTAGGGTTGTGGGAACCATGTTTGATTAATAAAGTAAACCTAGATTAATTACAATTCTCAAATAGGTTATTGGTTGCATTGATAATTCTTTCACTTAGAAGTCTTTTTAACGAGTGCACGCGTTAGAACTCGACTTATTGCTACTTTCCGGACCAAAGAAGTAGTTAATAGGAAAGAAATTATCAACACAGATTTAGTGGGATACTATCTAATAGGCCAGTCTTGATTGGTGCGAAGTAATAACTAAGCCATACATCGAATATGATGCTTAATATGAAGTAAAGGTGGTTAGTAATTTAGACACACATAGCCAAACCAAGGTATGGGGTGAAATTGTCTAACTGTTGAACCAAGGATTTAGAGATACCTAATTTATATCTTTGCATGCAAAACACTAGGGAAGAATTGTTCTAGCTAGGAATACGGCGTTATGAACCTATAGGAAACACTTACACCCTAGTTTCTCTCACAATTTGATAAAAAACAAAGCTTTACTCTTGTTACTTGTTTTACTTAGAGATATTAAAAGACTTTTGCTTCTCAAAACCTCCCCCTTTAATTATTTGTTTTCTGAAAGAACATGATTAAATCAAAGTAATCGTACAGAATTTAACTCTAAACCATTTTCCTCGTGGGATCGACCCCAACCTAATAGTTGGGTTGTACTTGATATGACCGCTTATACTTATTTAGGGAGATGTAATTTGAGCGTATCAAATTTTGGCGCCGCTGCCGGAGAATAGTGGCTTTTAGATTAACCTTAATAAGGTTAATGAAATTTAGTTAATGATTTCCTGATTTTACTTTTTCTTTTATTTTTGTTTTTCACAGATCTAGCTCTAGTGTATGCCAAGTACACGGAGCCGAGGAGAACCACTAATTCCATTCGACCCTGAACTTAATCGTACACTTTGAAGAATGGAAAATCAGCAATACCCAGTGAATCTTGTTGATGGATTAAGAAGACATCATCCACCACTTGTTGATGCACAAAATGAGGTGATTGGGGAAAACCAGGATGGTAATGCTATGAGGATGCAGCCTCCCATGCCACTCCCTGAAGAGTTCTATAGGGGTAATGTCAACATTAATGATTCTGATGGGCCTCTAGTCCTACCTCCTCTATCCCACGGGCTTACGTTCATGGTGACTAGTAGTTTGATGCAGATGCTCACCGCGATGGGTTTGTTTTCAGGGCTACCATCAGAGGATCCCTATGCTCACATAGCCAAACTTAGGTCTGCATGCCAAAAGTTGTGTGGGGAGGCCATACTTAGATATGAACTTCATCGGGTTGCGGGGGTTTCCTCTATCATTGACGGGAGATGCAGCTGTATGGTTTACTGAGCTACCCTATAATTCCATCTACACTTTGTATAAGTTGAGAGATGTATTCCTAGTCAAGTACTATACAGTGTCCAATAAGCTTAATCACAAGGATACGGTGAACAACTTTGTGGCACTACTGGGAGAGTCGGTAAGTAGCTCTTGGAACAGGTTTACTGCGTTTTTTAAGAAGTGTACCAAACCACCGTATTGATGAAGATTCATTGAAAGAGTACTTCTATCGGGGTCAAGATGATAACAATAAAGCCGTTCTCGATACTATAGCGGGGGGTTCTTATGGTGAATGTACTTTTGCCGAGATTGCAGAGAAGTTGGAGAAAATTTCTCGCAACAATATGGCTTGGAGTACTAGAAAGTCAAATCCTGGGAGAAACACCTTTCCGGTGCAAGATACACACAATTTGGCAATAGATGAGATTTGTGAAGAGATGGATCAAATGAGAACTAAGCTCGGGTTGGTACTGAAACATGTTAATGGAGGTGAAGAAAAGGTAAATGTGGTGAACTACTTGACTAAACCACCATCGCCAGCGGATGAGTACTATAATGAAGAGGATACTCATGCAGTGAATGATCAGATGGGGGGTTTCCGACCAAAAATACAAGTACCCAATCAGGAGATTTGGCGTCAAGGAAAAGGAAATCAAGGTTGGAACTATGGTAATTACAATAGAGAGGGAGAATTTGTTCGAGATAGGAACTACAATCGTGACAACAACTTCAACCGGGGTAACTAGCGTAACAGAAATGATCGGAGTGGGACCTATGTTCCACATCAAAATTGTGAAGTTGCTCCCAAGGATGGTGGAGGTAGTATGGCGTGAGTTGAGGATATGTTGCAGAAGATGATGAGGAGATTTGATGCTAGTGATAAGTACGCCAAGGAATTGAGAGGTGATTTAGCTAACATTGGACAAAAGGTGGATGCACATGTAGTCTCGATTAAGCATCTTAATTTACAAATGGCCCAATTTTCTACTACTGTGAATCCACGCCAACCGGGTTCTCTTTCTAGAAATACCATTTAAAATCTGAAAAATGATGGACATTACATGGCAGTCACTACTCGAGGAGGTAAGCAAACTATTGATCCGCCTATGTCATTTGTGGTAGATGATGAGATGACAAAAGATGAAGAGGTGGTGGACACTAGTGGAGAATTGGTGGACAAAATGGTAAAAGAAGCAGAGGTCCCTGAGAAAGTGGTCCCCATTCCTAGACCTCCATCACTATTCCATCAAAGATTGGTGAAGAGGACTAAGGATGGTAAATACCGGCGTTTTATCACTATGTTGAAATAGTTTTCCATCAATGTCCCTTGATAGAAGCTTTGGAACAAATGCCCGATTACGCTAAATTCATGAAAGGCATGGTTACAAAGAAGAGATCGGTAAGTTTTGTGAATGATGAACGAATGCAGCATTGTAGTGCTATTGCTACAAGGTCTCTTGTGTAGAAGAAGGAATATCAGGGCGCTTTCACTATTCCATGTACCATCGGATTATTACACTTTGCTAAAGAACTATGTAATCTAGGTGCAAGCATAAACCTCATGCCTCTTTTCATTTATAAGAAGTTGGGTTTGGGTGACCCAAAGCCCGCTACAATGCGGTTACTGATGGCCGATTTAACTATAAAAAGGCCCATTCGGATACTCCATGATGTGCTTGTAAAAGTGGAGTCGTTTATATATCCGGCCAATTTGTGATTCTTGACTATGAGGTGGACTTTGAGGTCCCTATTATTCTTAGGAGGTTGTTCCTTGCCACTGGTCGTGCCTTGGTTGATATGGAGAAAGGGCAGATGAAGTTTAGGTTGAACAATGAAGAAGCAACATTCAACATTTGTAGGTCCATGAAGTAGAGTGGTGAGCTCCAAACGGTATTTGCTATATCCTTCAGGTTTGTGGGTACGTCTGAAGTACAAATAGAAGAGCACCTAGGTGTTGAGGCACTAGCGGTAGTGATAATGAATTTTGAGAGTGATGGTATTGAATATTATGGGTCTTTGGTTGTGGCACTTGAATGAAATAAATATCAGTCCAAACCAAAGAAATTAGAGTTAGATATGAAGCATAATGAGTACCCACCCGCGGATTTTCTATTGAGGAAGCTCTAAAATTAGAGCTTAAGGCTCTACCACCTCATCTGAGGTATGTATTCTTACGTAGAGATGACACTTTGTCGCAATCATTGCATCGGATTTGAATGTGCAACAAGTAGAGAGTCTGGTGGAAGTTCTTAAAAGGTTCAAACGAGCCATTGGTTGGACTATTGAAGACATTATTGGGATCCCTCTCGGTATTTTTCTCACAAAATCCAACTTATGCCCGATCACAAGCCAACTATTGAGCACCAGAGACGGTTGAATCAACCTATGCAAGAGGTAGTGAAGAAGGAGATCATTAAATGGTTGGATGGCGGACTCATATATCCCATTGCAGACAGTAGTTGGGTATTCCTTGTTCAGTGTGTGCCCGAAATGGGGCAAATTACATTAGTGCCTAATGAGAGAAATAAGCTTGTTCCAATGAGGCCGGTGACCGAATGGAGAGTTTGTATGGATTACCGGAAGTTGAACGCATGGACTGAGAATGACCAGTTCCTTATGCCCTTCATGGACCAGATGTTAGATAGACTGGCCGTAAAAGGATGGTATTATTTTCTTGATGGCTATTCGGGTTACAATCAAATCTCTATTGCGCTAGAGAATCAAGAGAAAACTACCTTTACTTGCCGTTATGGGACGTTCGCATTCAAGAGGATGTCGTTTGGATTATGTAATGCACCGGCCACCTTGCAGCATTGTATGATGTCAATATTCTCTAATATGGTGGAGGACACTATTGAGGTGTTTATGGATTAATTTTTAGTTGTTGGCGAATCCTTTAATCGGTGTTTGAGTCACTAGGCCGAGGTTCTCAAAACATGTGAAGATTGCAATCTTGTGCTAAACTGCACAAATGTCACCTATGGTGAAAGAAGGAATAGTATTGGGCCATCGCATCTCGGAGAAAGGGATAGAGGTTTGATCGAGCAAAAGTTGAAGGTATAGAGAGCATCCCCCACCCATCTCTATAAAAGGTGTGAGAAGTTTTCTGGGACATGAGGGCTTTTACCGGAGGTTTATTAAGTATTTATCGAAAATTGCACATACTTTGTGCAAATTAATTGAGAAGAAATGTAACTTCTATTTTGATGAATCATGTCTGAAGGAGTTTAGAGAGCTGAAGGAGAAGTTGGTGTCTGCGCCCATAATTATTTCCCCAGATTGGAGTAAGCCATTTGAGGTGATGTGTGATGCCAGTAGGGTTGCTCTTGGTGTGGTATTGGGACAAAGAAGGGACAAAATTCTTCACCCCATCTATTACATAAGTAAGGCCCTAAATGAAGCACAAAAGAACTATACTATGATTTAACAAGAGCTTCTTGCGGTGGTATTTGCATTCAAAAAAATTTGCTCCTATCTTCTTGGAACGAGAGTCATAGTGCATACTGACCACTCCGCATTGAGGTACTTGATTGCATAGAAGGATGCGAAGCCAAGGTTGATTAGATGGGTGCTATTATTGCAAGAGTTTGATTTTTAGGTAAAAGATAGAAAATGGACTGAAAATCAAGTTGTCGACTAACTTGTCCTGTTTGGAGGATGAAGCCATGCAAGATTGGATGAAAAGGTTGAAATTGATGACACCTTCCCTAATGAGCATGTATTGGCTGCTTCTCAGAACTTGATTCCATGGTTCGCCGATTTTGCGAATTATCTGGGTAGTGATATAATCCCATCGGACTTGTCCTTCCATTAGAGGAAGAAGTTCATGAATGATGTGAAAAATTTCTTTTGGGATAAGCCTTACTTATACCGGAGTTGTGCTGCTGGGCTTATTCGCTGTTTTATTCTGGAAGTTGAGATGTTAAATGTTTTGGAGGCACGCCACTCCTCGCCTGTGTGTCGGCACCATAGTGGTATCCGGACCGCCGACAAGATTTATCAGTGTGGGTACTATTGGCCAACCATTCACCAAGATGCTCATGAGTTCGCAAGTCATGTTATAGGTGTCAAAGGGATGGAGAATTTCGAAGAGGCAAGAATTCCCTTTAAATCCCATTCTAGTGATTGATTTATTTGATGTATGGGCATTGATTTTATGGGCCAGTTTATGAGTTCTCATGGAATGAAATATATACTTGTGGCGGTGGACTACGTTTCAAAGTGGATGGAAGCTATAGCGCTTTCCAATAATGAAGGGAAGAGTGTCACCACATTCTTAAAAAAGAACCTCTTCTCTAGATTTGTCACACCCAGGGCCATTATTAGTGATGGTGTATCTCACTTTTGCTATAAGTTGTTCAAAGGGCTATTGGAGAAATATAGGGTTCTCCATAATGTGGCCACTCCATACCATCCACAGACTAGTGAGAAAGTTGAGGTGTCCAATCTAGAGATCAAACAGATTCTATCGCAAATGGTAAATGCTAATAGAACAGATTGGTCAAGGAGGCTTAATGATGCTCTTTGGGCCTAGCGGACTGCATACAATACCCCCATAGGTATGTCTCCATACCAACTTGTATATGGGAAGGCTTGTCACTTGCCGGTTGAGATAGAGCACAAAGCCATGTGGGCAATGAAGAAACTGAAGATAGATTGGAATGAAGCAGTGGAGCAGAGACTTAATGAGTTGAATGAGGTTGATGAGTTTCACCTAAAAGCATATGAAAGTTCACCCATCTACAAAGAGAAGATGAAAAAGTACCACGACCAAAAGATTGAAAAGCGAGAATTTGCGGTTAGGGACATTGTGCTTCTATTCAACTCTAGGCTACCCTTGTTTCCGGGAAAACTCAAGTCCAAGTGGACGGGACATTCCTTATCACTAGAGTGTTTCCACATGGAAACATGGAGCGGTTGAGTTGCAGAACAAGAAGGGTGCAAAGTTCACAGTCAATGGGCAAAGAATTAGAATCTACTTCGGGCGTGCGGAGAGTGTCCATGAAGTGGTTGAGGCATATTACCTTGATAATGTCTGAGAAATCAAGGATCTTGCATCGTGTTGCGAAGTCAAATCAAGCGCTTCTTGGGAGGCAACCCGAAGTGTATCCTCTAGCCAACAATAGGTTTTCTTTCCTGTGTAGAAATAGTGCATTCTCTTGCTTCGTTTTGTTTTACTCATCCTCATGCTTTATGTTAGTGTTGGCCAGAGATTAGTTTAGGGTACATGTCTTAAAAATGTCCAAAAAAAACACAAAAAGAATAGCTTAATAGGTGTTCATTGTGCAGGGAGCAAAACTAGAATTCTGCAAAAAAAAAAAGGTCTGATGCACTGATCTACGGATCCTATTGATGGACCGTTGTTCAATAGAGACCGTCGATGGTGTCCGTATATCCCTGGTATGTCTTGAAATTTTGTCTAAGTCTTTGTGCAATCGACGGTCCAGTCAACGATCTATCGACTGACTTACAGACCATCGACGGGGAGTCGTCAGTCAAAAGAGCCAGTGACCCGACCCGATCCGGCCGGTTATATTAAAATAAAAACCGTTTATAACCTCCAAAGTCTTTTAAAATTCTTTTCCCAACCGTTTCCCTTCCCTTATTTCCTTCCTTTCTCATCATAACACCGTATTTTTCCCTTCCAAATTTTTCAGATTCCCCAAACTCCCAAATTCTCCCAAAGTCCCAAAACCCTCTTCTCCCCAAAGTCTACTTGGTTCCTACTGCTTTCTCCGGTCGGTGTTCAAGGTCGGACACGTAGATTGTGGTAAAGATCACCCACCCATTCACTCTACTACAATCTTCAGGTGTTCCCATTCTCTTTGCTTGATGAATTCTCGTTCAGTCGCTGTTGGAAATGAAACTTAGAATGTGCATCTTCACTTAGGGACAAATTGTATGTTTGTGCTTTTTAAAACGTGGGTAAAATGTCCCTAAGAATGATAGAAAGAGAATGGGTAGTGGTATAACCTTGTTAAAATGAGTTTATAGACTTTCCAACTTAGGGTTTTGGTGGAATATATGTATTCGAGCATGAACCTTGCGAAATCAAAACCTTTAGGATGAAGAAATGGTATTTTAATTATTGTTGAGTGTTGAATTAACTTGTGTGGGTCCAAAAGGTGTCAAAATGTGAAATTTGAAACAAGGTCAAAAATTTGTCTCAGGCCGACAACACGAGACCCCGTCGACGGATCATCAGTGGATCAACGGGCTATCGATGGGGTCTGTTGATTGAGCAGCCTTAAAATTGTTTAACTCTAAGATGACAAAAGTGGACTACGATCCCTTGATTGATCGACAAACCGTTCTGCACGTCCGTCGTTTCCTACTGAGACCCTGTTTTGAGAGAGTTTAAAAATTATCCTAAGTGTCAAACTACGGAAGTGGACTACGGGTTCTTCGATTGATCGACGGGCCGTTCTGCACGTCCGTCGTTTCAAACTGTGAGGTCTGTAGAATGCAGAATCTAGCAAAATTCATAAGTATTCAATGACGGACACTATCAACGGACCGTTGATTCATCTACGGGCCATCGATAATGCCTGTCAACCAGTACTGTAAGTCTGAACTGTAATGTTGTTTGTGTTTCCTTTTTCTGTTTTGTTTGTTTTGTGTGTGTAAAAAGATTCCTATGAGACTAACAACTGTTTTACAGGTACATATGGCCCCCAAACCGGACATCGTTTATTCCAGCGGCTGGTCCAAGTTTGTGGCACCATCCCGTCGGATGATTGGCACTTCCGACGATGAGCGGGATCCTGAATACGTTCCCCCAGGCACCCGTACCCCTACACCAGCTGCACGAGCCATTCCGGGTACCTCCCAGTCTGATGAGGAGCGCACACTGACCGGCACACCGTCTGGGTCTGTTTCAGGTTCAGAAAGAGCGTCTGGCTTTTAAGCAGCAACAAGTTAAGAGTCAACCCATTCTACGAGGTCGAATGAGTCCAGTGCCTCCATTTCAGGATCACCTAGAGCCACTCACCCAGATGTGCTTGCTCGCCAAGACTCGACTGATGAGGCTCATAGTTTGGAGTCTACTCCGGCACCCCAATATGATGTCCATGCTTCGGTTCATAATGAGACAAACCGGTGGTGTGTAGATTGTTAGTATCAGGTCTACAAGGACGCAAAGGTTCTGATTGACAAGGGGGTGATGACCCGGTTTGTGACAGTCGAGCGAAGAGTTCTCACAAGGAACCTTCACATAGTCCCTGATGTGCATAGATTGTTTACTCGCCATAGGCTCGAGTGGATGGATATGAGTCTGGGGTCATTTAACGAGGATATTGTTCGAGAGTTCTACACCTCATATGTGGCGAATCTTAGAGGTTCTTTGGATAGGCGGACAAGACCGCCATAGGACCCACTCACACAGGTTATAGTTCGAGGCTGCCGGGTGGACATTACTCTTACTACCATCCGCCGTTTCTTTTGTGGCACCTCCACAGATATCACTCGGACCCCCTTGACCCCAGAGTTTAATTAAAGGTGGGGTATGGTCAAGAGTGGCCAGTTTCAGAGGACCAGCGATCAAAGAGAGACCACTAGGAGGTGTCTTGCACAACAGCTGTCCATGAACGACGAGGGAGCAGACTGATGTTAGACCCCAGAGGCCTTATCAAAAAGGCCAACCTCACCTTCACAGCCAATTTCTTCTGGTTGTTAGTCCGCTACCGCCTATCTCAGATGGCACCAAATAACATTCTTACATGGGATAGAGCGGTATTGGTAGCAGCCTTTATGGCCGGGTTGGAGATCGACTTCGCAAAATTATTCATCACTGTGATGCATGAGAGGTCTTTTAATACCTCTACTACTTACCCATTTGCTTGTATGATTTTAGACTTATACAGAGATTCCAGAGTGCCCATGGCATCGTGATGCCCTCCGTACTCCGGTCGGGACTGTTAATATAGGTCTCATCAGGGATAAGGCAAATGTGGTGGCACCGCGGAGAGGGCCTAGAGTTGAGTTGCAGCCGCTGAGTGAGGATTTGGAGAATACAATAAAGTTATCCCAAGGGGATGATCCTGCCACTTCAGAGACCACTGACACCACCCCGAATGGCCGAATCCACTCATGGCACTAGTAGAGCACCCAGTTCCTCCCAGTCTATTCCATCGTCTGCAGCACTGGTCCCGATAGCAAGGATCCAAAAGTTAGATGCCCAAATGGACACCCTAATACATCATATCCAGCCTTGGGTGCTGAAATCCATTGGCGAGGATGAGGACCGGATTGAGAAGAGGGTGGCCCAGTAGACGGATCAGAAGATTTAGGCGGTTAACCAGTGCCTTGATGCATTTGAGCTGCAGGTTCTTGCATGCCCAACCCCCACCATTTACTTGACTACTCTTCAGGAGGCTTTGTCGAGTTTGTGAGCTGATGTTGATAAAATTCTGGAGATGAGGGGGCCTGAGCCCAAGACTACACCCGTCGAACTAGTAGAGGAAACTGTGCTTGCGGCTTTATTCACAACCCCTACTAAGCCGCCACCTAATCCACATGTCCATGCCAAGAGGCACCGCTCCATCCGCATAACTGAGGGAGAGGATGATTGTGCGTGGAACAAGGAGCAGACAAATCTTGAGGCCGCGAGAAGAGCATCTTTGATTGATGAGGAGACCCGTTAGATGAGGGCTCAAGAGTTAGCTGCTGGGGCATCTAGTTCCAAATTTGAGGCTATTGAAAGGAGAATCACTGATGGCGCAGCAATGTTGTAGGCAACACTGAAGGTGACCCTACTACTGATGATGCAGCAGAATCTGAGAAACCAGACCCGCCTACTTGTTGATCGTCGGCGCTATGCGCCTCAGGCTTGCTTCACCTACCACCCTGTCTTTATTTTTATGCATTGGGGATAATTGCATGATATTTTGTTTAGGGTGGGGTTGATGGAAAGTGAGTATTAGGGTGAAGTTGACTATCCCAACTCACGATCCTATCTTCGGAGTTTTCTTGCCTGTGTTCTTTTGCCCCAAGAGACTGATTATTTTACTATTGAATCATATGTCATAACTTGTACAAAGTATAAAAGCATGAAATATGAAGCATGATGGCTAAGCATGAATGATATCCCGTTCTAAGAAAATGCTCGCATGAATAGGTATAAAGAAGTTGAATGTGTTGGCTCTAATCATGACATAGAGATGCACCCACTGCATGACCCTCAAATGAACACTCAAACTAGGTGTCTGACAATCTGATAAGGTAATGAGGTGTCAAGTGAGTATGAGGAAGTTTGATTGTTTCCTTTTTGGTACCTATCTAGAACTTTCCCGGTTGGTCCTGCAAAAAGGAATCTGTGTTAGACAACTAGGAAAGGATCATAGCCCCTTGTTCGAATTAGCAAACATCTAGCCTAAAATAAAGTGAACTAAATGAAATTGTTATCCCTTTTTTATCCAAATATGTTGAGACTATAATAGACCTTTCTTTTGTACACCAACTGACCTTCTTTGGGTTTAATCTGTTGGCCCTGGTCACTCCTTAGACATATGCACCTCAAGTTAGGTCAAAAGACTAAGTTAAGGGTGACATATGCAGAAACTGACCTCATCTTGGCCCTCACCCAACCTTTGGTAATGTGTACCTCGACTCATGGCAAAGCCATATGTTGAGGGTGGATATTATGACTGATGACTCGGAAAGTGGGTATGAAAAGAGTAATGTGGAAAAGAAAGGAAAAAGTTATCAACAGAGACGACTCGGTCAAATTTATAAATTGAAAAAGAAAAAAAAAGAGAAAAAAGAGTTGAAAAAAAAAGAAAAAAAAAGTAAGAGTCACTTCCACAAAGAACAAAGGGAGAAATAAGGTAAAAACGAAAAGAAAAAAAAAGTTGGGCATAAGAGATAATGAAAGAGGTAGGACGCTTAGCCGTAATGTCAAGGAGCGTAAAAAAAGTCACTAAAATGTACCCATATGTACCATACCTAACCCTAAGCCTACGTTATAAGCCACGAAAGTCCTATCGTTATCCTAGAGTCTAATGTGGTGATCTTAAGCGGTGAAAATAAGGGAAAGCCTATGACGACATGTAATAACTAGGTGTGAATTTGTTTTGAGCGTGAGTGTTGAATAATGATCCTTGTACCCAAAGTTAAAATCACTATGCGAAAAAGGAGGATTTCTTTTGAAGAAGGGCACTAGTTGCAATATCAAAAAGTTGGTAACTAAGTGAGAGGCAAGAGAGTAGAGGTGTCGGTACATGGTGAGTTTATGTCATGGTCTGATCCACATGAGTAGCTTATCGAACCTAAGAGTAGAAGCATGCACTAAAGCAAAGAAAAAGTCGGGATTGATAGCCATGTGATTGCGAAAGCTTTAAAGAGTATACTTTTGTACAAAGTGTTGTGTTGAGTCATAGTGCATCTCTTGAAGAAAAACAACGAATTTAAGTTGAGGGTATTGATGTACCATGGTTTCACGATATTTTCAATGCTTTTTCTTTAAAATTGGTGTGTGTCTAGAGCCTTTTGGTAGCAGTTTAACATGTCTTTATCTTTGTTTTGCACGAAAGGTGTCCAAACCGAAAACACAAAAGGCAACTGAGATTTAGTGCAGAAGTTACCCACGAAGGCCATCGACGGTCCGTCATTCCATCGACGGACCATAGATGGTGATCGTCGACTGATAGTTCAGGCATCTGGAGAAACTTGAGGAAATCTGACCAAGTGTGGGGCTACAGAAGGATCGACGGTCCATCGATTGATCGACGGACCATCCTGTTGAATCATCGTTAAGTTCAGAGATAGTCCCAATACCCAAAGTTGAAGAAAATCTAAGTATGGAACGACGGAAGGCATTGACGATGCGTAGACACATCAATGGGCCGTGTTGTTGGTCTGTCGATTGATTCAGAGAAGATGCCAGATGAAGGATGAAAAAAGATGCTAAGTCTTGACTGACGGAGGCAATCGACTGTTTATCATTTTATCAACAGACTGTCAGTGGATGTCGTTGATTACGGTCGCATTTTTTGGACAACTTTCCTTCTTTTAATTCCTTTTGATTTAGGATTATCTTTTTATAAATAGGGTGTTAAAACCTCGGTTTTTGGGGTTGGATTCTATTACTTTGGTTCTTAGTTTGTGTTTGGATATTGACTTTTGAAACTTTAGCATAAATTCAATTTTTGAATTTGGTTTTTGAAGTGATTGCTTGTTATTTCAAGTTGAATTTCTGGATTTTCTTTGAATTGTCAAAGCAAGTTCATGTTTTATTGTTTAACAACGATGAATTGTGTTCTTATATGCATGGGTAACTAAATACACAACTAGGGTTGTGGGAACTATGGGTGATTATCAAAGCAAACCTAGCTTAACAATTCTCAAATAGGTTATTGCATGCATTGATAATTCTTTCGCTTAGAAGTCTTTTTAACGAGTGCACGCATTAGAACTAACCTTATTGCTACTTGTCGTACCAAGGAGGTAGTTAATAGGAAAGGAATTATCAACATAGATTTAGTGGGATACTATCTAATAGGCTAGTCTCGATTTGTGCGAAGTAATAACTAAGTCATACATCAAATATAATGCTTAATATGAAGAAAAGGTAAACGTTAGTACCTTAGACACACGTAGCCGGACATAGGTACGGGTGAAATTCTCTAAATGTCAAACCAAGGATTTAGAGATACCTAACTTTTCACTTTGCATGCAAAACACTAGGGAAGAATTTTTATAGCTAGGAATATGGCGGTATGAACCTATGGGGAACACTTGCACCCTAGTTTCTATCACAATATGATAAAAATCAAAGCTTTACTCTTGTTACCTGATTTACTTAGAGATATTAAAAGACTTTTGCTTCACAAAACCTCCCCCTTTAATTATAACCATTTTCCTCGTGGGATCGACCCCAACCAAATAGCTGGGTTCTATACTTGATACGACCGCTTATACTTCTTTAGGGAGGTGTAATTTGAGCGTATCAGCAAGGTTTTGTAATTGACATGTTTCAATCATTTATGTCACAAACAATTTAAATCAAGCGAGTAAGAACAAACAAAAATACTAACTTTCAAAAGATCTTCTGTGAGGTAACCTTTTCCACAAATATTTTGTTCTTTATGTTTTATAATTTTCTCAAACACAAACATTATTTTATAATCAACACCTATTCAATTTGTTATTCAATTACCCATTACCATAGTCTCATTGGTCCAATAAGGGCAATATGACCCAAATGTTTGTTTTACAACACAAACGTAACAGGTCACTTTTCACCAATGTTCATGTCTATACAAAATATATATTTTAATTGACATATCTGTTAATGAAAAATCACAATATTTTAAGTGAAACATTTTCATCAAAGAATAAAATTCTTTTGAACGAGCAATATAATTTTGTAGTTTTATACTAGTCGTATCATATACTACTAAAGAGAAACTCAACGACCATAATATCAAATATACTCTCAAGAATTTTGTGGGTCTAACATAATACAAGAATGTCTTCAAATTTCATATCTTGCACTTTTAAATTTAAATTAGATAGTAAGTCTAATTTTGTCTTTATCACACCTAAAGATCCTCTACATATTAAATATGTTCTCAAACATATTTTCTAAGTATTTGAAATTATACTTCAATATTTTACCATGCTTTCAAATTGTATACCATCAAATACACGTTGGCAACACTAAGCCTTGTTTTGGAGTTTAGTCCATAAAAACACCCATTATATGCACAAAATCACTAATTTTCTGTCACTAGTGTCTTTTTTCCTTTTCTGTCACAGTTCGACATACCACTTAGTATTTAGAATACTAACAATAAAGATTCAATCTTTATATAACTTGTTTCCAGTTTAACGATGAAGTTTTTATATTCTTCTAATTGTTAACCGAATGAACCTCGAATTCTGATGAAGTTTTTATATTCTTCTAATCCGACATTCAGACAGAGTAGTAAACCAAAAAGGTTTTATCTCCAGAAACCAGAGATACAACACTGTTTCTCGCTAACAGAGAAAATTTTATCTTTTTCGAATCCTGTAGCTTTAATATTCCTGACAAAGATTTTGTACTGTTCAAGTCAGAATATTCATTCAAACAAATTATTTAATAAATTGGTGAAGTTTCTATATTCTTCGAACCAATGCACAATTTGATGTGTTCATGACGTTCTTATATTCTTCATACCAAAAGAGTAAAAAAAAGACAAAATTTTAGTCTCCAAAATAATCAAATTTCACATGGAGCAGAAAATTACAAATATTTTTTTCCCTCTCCATTAAAGAGAATACATGATAATAATAATAAAGATATATTTTGAGATCATCACATAATAATGACAATCTATACTAACATTTGTGAAATAAATCTCATAACTAATAAAGAACAAAAAAATAATAATCAAAGGAAATAAAAATAGAACCTAATTTTTCCTCTGATTGAATCATATTCTATCTGTCATCAATGATTCCATGCAAGTCACTTTTCTTGTAAATTATTTCTTTCTTTCCCAATTTTTAATATTCAAATTTTCTTTGGAAGAAATTGGATTTCAATGAGAAAATAAACTCATATTCAAATATTGCGAGGAGATTAAATTTCTTAAGCTTATTAACTTCTGCATTCAGATTAGCAAACAAGAAAAAATAATAAAAGATGAAAGAAAAACAAAAAGAACTATTCGAGTCCACAAAATCCACTGTGTGTCCTTAAGAATTTTAATCCCCTCAAGTACTTGAGGTTGCAGATTAATTCCTCCCAAGATAAAGGATTAACCATTAAAGAAGTAGCGGTACATCAAACTTCAATAATTTCAATGAATCAAAATGACAACAACGATCACACACACATATACAATCCATCGATTTTGTTTTGTAAGAAATGTATACAAAAGAAGGAAAATTTAATACTAAAAAAATGAGAGACAACCTCTCTATTTATATCCAACAAAAGGTAAAGGTCACAACTCTTAAGAGAGAAGACAACCTTCCACAAAGGTCACAACACTTTGGAATAGGCACAACCTTTGAAACCGTCAAAACCCTTTAGAAAGGACACAACATTTCATATAGGTCACAACCCTCCGACAAAGTGGCAACCCTTCAGGAGAGTCACAAAACTTCATTTCCTATTCACACCTTTAAACCCAACACTTATCCCTATGGATATCTTTCTATTTTAAATAAAATGTCGCTAGACGCTCTGACTAGTGCTAAATTTACTTTAAATAACTTATCACAAACCTGCAAAGTAATATTTCATTTGTTATAAATAATTGATGATATTAACATATATAAGCCAAAACAAACCAAGAGTAACATTCCATAACATTTACAAAATAAAAATGCTTACTTGAGCACTTAATGAATACATATACTTGCAACTATAAGAAGACAATATATGCAGAAACCTATCTGAAATTTGATACTTAGCAAATTAAGTGCAAGTTTGCCTCTCTTTTTTTTAAACCAAACAAATATAACATTTGCCTAGAATCTTCCTAAGACAAAATAAAATAGACAAAATGCAATCCAAAGAAATCGTAGTTAATTTATTGTAATCAAAGGGGTATTGGGATCTTCTGAACCTCCAAAACATTTGCAATAGGTCCCCGAATCAACTTCAAGAGACAAGTTTCACCATTAGATATCTTGTTATCTTTTTGAAATGTAGTTCATCCTCCTTTTATGATAACCATACTCCTATTATATTCTACTTTCACTCCCCATTCCACTCCTTCTTCATTAACCAGCCTCATATTCTTCATGTTGATTATGTATGTACTTCGGGCGAATCTCAACGGGATAATTGATAAACATATTCATTAGACAAACATGATCATTAGATTTTCAAAAGAAAATAGTTAGTATGTACTGGAATGAAAAACTAGAAAATCTGAAAACACAATGTAAAAACTATTAAAGCTTACCATACAAGTAGCATATGAGTTTTTTATAACCATTTCAAAATACAGATTGTCACCATTTAAGTTCACCAAGCTGTGTCGACTGCTATAATTCTTTGGACCAATTTGTTCACTTCTACTATTAGATTCTTCAACCTCCTTATCTGCAACAACTTGATATAAGTATGACAACAAGTACGATATAATTCCTACCGAAATGTTATGGAATATTTAAAATCAAAAGTTTAAAGAGTTATGGCTACATATTAATGTCATGACACACACGTTTCTTTAACTAGATATTCAAATGCAATGTATATATGACTACTAAATGGATTCACCTTATAGCTAATAAACTAGATAAGATATTTACTTACCTTGCTTAATTACATTAGCATTAGCTTGAAGGTTAACTGGAATATCCTCCTCGATTACATTAGCATTAGCTTGGAGGACATGAATAGCTTTCTCTTCTGCATCTGATTCAATATATTGATCTATTGGATATTGAATTTCTCTTGTAGTATGATCATATGTAGCGACATCAAATTGAGAATGCAGGATGTATGTGAATATTAATAAACTACTAACGCTTATTGTGTAATAGGAGCAGAATCATTCCATCCTTTGGATAACCAAATTTGTCCTTGACACTTTTACACTTCAACCTCCCATGCTTTACAATGGGGAGCCTCAAGAAACACGGGTTTTAACATGTTCTTGCAATGTCTTTTGACAAATACTACTAGAACCCTCGCTGTGCAAAAGAAATTTGAATTTAGCTTCATACAACATAATTAGTTCTTGGACAAATTCAATAATTAACAAGGACTAAAATTAAAATTGCACTAAAATAAAATTGGAAAATTGTGAGCAAAACCATGATGAACTTACGAGACAGCATAATTCATATGAGGAAGTAATGATTTGGATGAACTTAGGGTTGTTAGGAGAAGAGTTTACCATGACCGACGGTAGGATGGGAAATTGTTGAAGAACTTGTTTATTATATATAGGGCTGTGATTCATGAGGACAATGCGATGCGTATCTCACGAGGATTGTACTGTATATGTCACTCACATGATGTCTGTGATAACTACTATATATTGCTTTGTCTTGGAATGAACTTCCTTTTTTCTTTTTCTTTCTTTTGACTTCTATTTAAGACTTATTCACTTAACCCTATTAATTACCACTTATTTATACTCTCTAACTAGTGAAATTTGCGGCGCTTGACGCGATTCTAGAATCCTCTTATTTAGAATATTGAAATAAATTTTAAGCAATATATATATATATATATATATATATATCTATATATATA
>NC_028637.1:50524244-50525545 GCF_001406875.1 Solanum pennellii
TATATATATATATATATATATATATATATATATATATATGCTAGTTCTCCTACAGGTGCGTTGCACGTGACAACAAATTAAGAAAATGTGTGTTAGAGTAAATAGTATTGCTTATTTAAGCGAAGATTTTAATAATATGATTTGCACAAAATAATATTACAAACTATTTTGTGTATGTTCAATGTGGATCATAATATATATCTCTTATTCACGTGAACATATGAAGATGGTCAATGAAACTTTTTATTAGTTAAATGATTATATTTATTTAAATTTACTAAGGTTCAATCATATAATTTTTCATATCTCAATAATATTACCTTATAGACGATATTTGTTGTTCATTTTTCTTATCATTTTAACCAAATATATGTGCACATGTATTTCACGTTGTACTTTTCATTGTTCATATGAACATGTGAAGGGAACAACTATATTTTATTTTTTCGAACTATTTTTTGTATATTGTTTTGAATGTTAAAAGTTATAACATAATAAATGGTGTCCTTGTTATTGACTACCATATGAACTTCTCAATTAACTCAGTGAACAAATCAGAGCTAGTTATCTAACTGTCCGTAGTTAACTGAGAAATGTTTTTATTATTTTATGGGAAAATGTTAAAGATGAATTAAAAATATATTATACCTGTGAAATCAGATATAATCACATGTTTAGCTTACATCCAACAAATATACAGTTCTTATACTTGTAAACAATTTGCATTTATTCAATAAAGCATGATTCGTTGGAGGAAAAACAACAACGTTGTGTTATCACATCTATAGGGACGGTATAATAACATGAAAAAATATTGGTCAAAAGTTAATATAATCAAAGATGAAAGATAGAAATAACTAATGTAATAATTATGAGAATTCATAATCTTACAACACAAGAATGATAAAGAAAGTGAATAACATTTGCAATAACTAGTAATAACCAAATAAATTTATAATGTTATAACTAAAGAATTAATGTGCAATAGTTGTATTTCTAATAAATTTTATAGAGTCATTAGATTTTAATTTAGTGTAGGGACAAAATGAAAATGTTTATTCCATATTATTGAAAATAAAATTTATTTGGTAAATTATATTTTTTAAATGATTCATAGATATTCACATATTCTTATCATTTGTTGCGAGTATTTTTAAAAAAATAAAAAGAACTCAGAATAATTTAAAATAATGTATTCTGAATTTAAAATATCGTGTTAACTTGATAATACATTTGTGACGTATATAATACTTTAACTTAAACACAATTATATATATATATATATATATATATATATATAT